>NC_057798.1:113358588-113438424 GCF_018294505.1 Triticum aestivum | reverse complement strand
CCCTCCTGCTCTTTGCAGATCGGCGACCCCGGCGACCCCGACGCCGGCCACCGACCCGACCCCTTCAGCGCCTCCCTCCGTGAAGCAGCCAGCGACGCCCAGCAATGCCAGCTAGCACTAGGTGCCTTTCCCTCCCCTCCCAAGTGTTAGTTAGCTTAATTTAATTGCTGTTAGTGTTAGTTAGTGTTAGTTAATTAATTTGCTGTTAGTGCTAGTTATTTAATTGCTGTTAGTGTTAGTGTTAGCCCAGTGATAGTTAGTGTTAATATTGATGCATGTGTGCTGCTGCTATTGATGCATGTGTGCTGCTGCTATTGACAGTAAATTCAGTTAACTGAATCATGCATGATTCAGTTAATTCTGTGTGTGTGTGTGTGCAAGGTTGTCAGAATCGCGATTCTGTTACACGATTCTACGACTTTACGATCCAAACTAATCCCTATGATTCTACGATTTTAGTTCATAGAATCTGCGTTTCTACGATCCTGATATGAAGATTCTATGATTTGCGATCCAACCGTCGGAGCTCCGATCCAATTCAAAATCGCGATTCTGACAACCTTGTGTGTGTGTGTGATGATGATTTGGCTGCTATTGAGATCTTCTATGTAGTGAGATCAGTTTTGCAGCTTATATTGATGATTTGGCAAAATATTGACCTAAGTGACCTATGTTTTGCCGGAAATGTTGATTCATTTCCATTCCGGCAAATTTCAGGCGCTCTATATGTGCACTTTCTAGCAAAGGTCATGCCGATATTTTCCGTGAATTTCGGCATGACTTGTGCTAGAAAGTCGGACATATCGAGTGCTTGAGATTGGTCGCGACGGGAATGAACGACATTTCTGGCAAAACAAAGGTCGTCGCTTTTTTGTCATTATTCACTTTATTATATGAAGCTCGATAATTAAATGACTATGACATTGAACCCTAGGAAACATGACTGACACCGATGAGGCCATAGGTTCTCACTCCCAATTAGGTCGAGCACACGCCTACCTCGACTTTTTGGCGGATCAGGAGAGACAGGAAGCTGGGTGTCCGACGGATGACGACGGTGGTGGCGCCAGCGCCGACACTGATGCCACCAATGACACCGGCACGGAGACTGGCGCTGATGATGTTCCTAACTATAGCACAGAAGGTGGGACCTCCCAAGCCAATGAGGGAAAGAAGGAAAAGAGGACATGACGCCGAAATGAGCTCGGCACCGGAGGACTGGTGGTCACGGCGGTGCACCCTGGCGAGTTCGAGCCAATAGAGCCGCAAGAAGTGGCAGCGTGTTATGGCAACCAACTAGCATGCGTCATACGAGATACCGCTAACATCAACACCACAAAAATACGGAAGAATGATCAGTTGAAGAAGCTGCTTCTAACTAGGTTGCACGCAAGATTCCTGTTCCCCGGTCGTAATGACGAAGTCGACCCATGGGATGATCATGCCATGAAAAAAATCAACAACAAAGCCCTAGGGAAGTTCAGCAACGCATCGAGCGCTTGGAAAACTAGGGTGAAAAAGGCGATTCAAGTAGACCATGAAACCTACGCCGAGATTATTGCAGATAATCCAAAAATTACGATTGAGGACTTTGAAAAGTTCAAGGAGACTTGCAATGAAGAAGCTGCCAAGGCCAGGTCGGAGAGAGGCAAGCAGCTACAGGCAACGAACATGGGGAACCACCACCTTGGAAGTCATGGTTACACGGGAAAGAGGCCCGTGTGGGCTAAGGAGGACGCAGAACGTGAACGTCAGGGGATCCCAGACCCATTGGCTGAGTTCACCGACCAGCAGGAGCACGACTTCATCAGGGCCCGATTCTCGTGGGACCCCAAGAAAAAGATTTTTTTCACCAACGGGCCGACTAGGAAATTCATGAGAATACTGGTAATTATCCTTTTACCACCTTACATATTAGCTCCTGATCAACGAAGTCTACTACATTCTAGTCGCATTCGTAAATGATTCACGATCCATTTTGCAGAGAGAGCAACACAAGCTTGCGGTGGCCGAGAGCGACTCGTCGACTCAGTCGTCGGTGAAGTACAAGTGGGACACTCCTTTCAACCGGGCCATGAACATAATGATGGGACACCAGCCCGGCCAGCGGCCGCAATATGGACGTGTGCATGGCGCCGGGGATGGGGCCACTTGGAAGTACTATTACAGCAAGGATCCCGAGGCCAAAAGACAGAGAAAGAAGTCCAGTCAAGTGACTATCGACGAGAAGGTGGCGTGGGCGATGGAGAAAGCAAAAGCTGAGACCAAAGCTGAGATAATCGCTGCTTGTAGATCTGATTTCGTGGATGCCTTTACAACCTTGATTCCAACAGTGGTCACATGGGTGCAACAAAATCCAAATGTGCCACCAAGTGAATTTCCCATGCCCAGCTTCACCGGGAGCAACTCAATGAACATCGCACCCATACCCGTACCTAGTATGGCAACCGCACCCGCACCTCCTCTAGCACCTGCTCCTACACCCAGCTCTCACAGTAGCCCTAGCTCCGTCTCTGCCTTCAATGTCGGGCCGTCGACATTGGCTGAGCTCGACGCCCTCACGGTAAATACGCGTCGTCGCACCTTCGTCAACTCAACTAATTAATTAATCTTCAGTTGCCGTTCTTTTTGGATCTCTGACGCCACACTTATATGTCTTTGTAGGCCGACTCCACTCCGTGCACCCTCCTTTACAACATGAAGGGCGGGTTAGTGGTTGTGGGGAAGGGTACTATAGTGAAGCCTAAGGATCGATTGTTTCACCGCCGGCAGATGCCTGATAACGCCTTAAGGGTCTCTATGGTGAGTGTGAAAGCGGGCTATGAAGGTCTCCCTCGTCCGATACAAACCGATGGAGAGGATGACAAGACCCCCACGCAGCTTGGCCAATGCAAAAATTGGTCGTTCCTATGGCCGAAAAATCTTCTTCGTGTCGAGGTGGCCGGGAGCACACCAACGGGACCTCACGAAGGTATGACCACAACACCACCTACACAAGTACCACCATCGTTTGTGCTGCTTGCTGAGATCGAGAGACATGAGGAAGGAGGGCCAACCGTTCCGCCGGAAGATGATGCCATCTGCCCCATGGAAGAGGATAGGGATCATGACATGGAGGATGCCGACGATGACCCTAACCAGTATCTCAATACTGCCTTTGACAGCGAAGTAATAATGAGTCAACCATATGAATATGAGATGCATGTACAAGAGCCGGAACATCCTCGGGAGTGCAAGAAGTCTTTGTTCATGCAATCCTTGCAGGACACGCCTCCAAATGCCGGCTCCACCCAAGCTCAACTACTTAGCCAGAGTCGTCCAATGCCGAGCCCGGCAACACTAGGGGTGGTGCTCAGGGAGGGTCTGACAGACCCACCAGCACCTCAGCCCACCAAGAAGAAGCAGAGGAAGAGACCGACGGCAAGAAAATCCAATAAAGCTGGCAATGTTGGTTCTAGCAGCCAGCAGCCTTCGACCAAGGTTGACCAAGTACCGATGAAATATGCGCCATTAATCCATGTCGTGGGAGAGCCAATGGTACGGGCAAATGCACTAGCTGCCATAGAAGGGGATCTCAGGAGACTCCATGACCATGTGCTATCAACAGAGAGAAGCCTCCTCGCCTCGGATGATCCAGGATACCAACTTTATACGGTTCATGTGCCGAGTAGTTGCAAGATGTATGTCCACACATGCCCCGCGGACCTCTTCTTCCTGAGATTTGATTACATCTTCTAGATGTTTCAAATGAGGACACTCGATTTTACATTCGTCCGCCTGTATGCGCTGCACATGAACTACATCGTCAGGAGAGAGCAAGACACCGGTCTTGCGGTCGCGGACCCATACTACATGCATGATGTTGGGGAACGTAGTAATTTCAAAAAAATTCCTACGTACACGCAAGATCATGGTGATGGCATAGCAACGAGACGGGAGAGTGTTGTCCACGTACCCTCGTAGACCGTAAGCGGAAGCGTTATGACAACGCGGTTGATGTAGTCGTACGTCTTCACGATCTGACCGATCCAAGTACCGAACGTACGGCACCTCCGAGTTCAGCACACGTTCAGCTCGATGACGATCCCCGGACTCCGATCCAGCAAAGTGTCGGGGATGAGTTCCGTCAGCACGACGGCGTGGTGACGATGATGATGCTCTACCGGCGCAGGGCTTCGCCTAAACTCCGCGACGATATGACCGAGGTGGAATATGGTGGAGGGGGGCACCGCACACGGCTAAGGAACGATCCGTAGATCAACTAGTGTGTCCTAGGGTACCCCCCTGCCCCCGTATATAAAGGAGCAAGGGGGAGGCCGGCCGGCCCTTGTGGGCGTGCCAAGGAGGAGGAGTCCTCCTCCTAGTAGGAGTAGGACTCCCTCTTTCCTACTCCTACTAGGAGGGGGAAAGGAAGGGGGAGAGGGAGAGGGAAAGAGGGGGGCGCCGCCCCCCCTCTCCTAGTCCAATTCGGACCAGAGGGGGAGGGGGCGCGTGGCCCATGCTGGCTGCCCCTCTCTCTCTCCACTAAAGCCCATAAGGCCCATTACTTTTCCCGGGGGGGTTCCGGTAACCCTCCGCCACTCCGGTTTTTCTCCGAAAACACCCGGAACACTTCCGGTGTCCAAATATAGTCGTCCAATATATCAATCTTTATGTCTCAACCATTTCGAGACTCCTCGTCATGTCTGTGATCACATCCGGGACTCCGAACAAACTTCCGTACATCAAAACTTATAAACTCATAATAAAACTGTCATCGTAACGTTAAGCGTGCGGACCCTACGGGTTCGAGAACTATGTAGACATGACCTAGAACTATTCTCAGTCAATAACCAATAGCGGAACCTGGATGCTCATATTGTCTCCTACATATTCTACGAAGATCTTTATCGGTCAAACCGCATAACAACATACGTTGTTCCCTTTGTCATCGGTATGTTACTTGCCCGAGATTCGATCGTCGGTATCCAATACCTAGTTCAATCTCGTTACCGGCAAGTCTCTTTACTCGTTCCGTAATACATCATCCCGCAACTAACTCATTAGCTACATTGCTTGCAAGGCTTATAGTGATGTGCATTACCGAGAGGGCCCAGAGATACCTCTCCGACAATCGGAGTGACAGAACCTAATCTTGAAATACGCCAACCCAACATGTACCTTCGGAGACACCTGTAGTACTCCTTTATAATCACCCAGTTACGTTGTGACGTTTGGTAGCACCCAAAGTGTTCCTCCGGTAAACGGGAGTTGCATAATCTCATAGTTACAGGAACATGTATAAGTCATGAAGAAAGCAATAGCAATATACTAAACGATCAAGTGCTAGGCTAATGGAATGGGTCATGTCAATCACATCATTCTACTAATGATGTGATCCCATTAATCAAATGATAACACGTGTCTATGGTTAGGAAACATAACCATCTTTGATTAATGAGCTAGTCAAGTAGAGGCATACTAGTGACGTTATGTTGGTCTATGTATTCACACATGTATAATGTTTCCGGTTAATACAATTCTAGCATGAATAATAAACATTTATCATGATATGAGGAAATAAATAATAACTTTATTGTTGCCTCTAGAGCATATTTCCTTCACATGAGGGCTTCTTGTCAGTCAACGACGCCAACCGTCAATATGCGAGTCAGTACATCAAAGAATTCTTGGTCAGCAATAATGACAAAGAAACGATTCTCCTACCTTATCATCCCAGGTAAGTCATCCGCAGATAGCACTATAACACATACATCCTTTCGTGCATTTCAATAGTTACTTTGCACGCATGGATGCTAAACTTGATCATGTATTTTGCGCAGCGGGGGGTGTCGTGCCGTTCTCATTGTTATTTGCCCGCGTTACTTCCGCGCTCTATATTTGGACCCGTCGAAGAACATACAGAAGAAAGATTACACACACATAAAGTATGTTCTGGACAGAGCTATGCTAAGCTTCAGCATGCGGGGTGGCTACATCCAACACAAAAAAACAAATAAGGTCGGGCTTTGTTTCACCCACAAGACTGACTTCTGTTGCATCCAGCAACCAGCAAGAAGTGAGAATGATGGATTCTACGTCATCCATCTAATGATGGAGTACAGAAGGGATGTGCAATCACTTTGCATGAAATCTTCATCCGATACCCATATCCAGAGTTGGGCCGAAGCCTTTGGAGCCGTGCCGGATAATCGACTTTGAAATGATTTCTATCGGATCCAACAGGAAATTGCGTCCATCATCATCAAAGATGTCCTCGAAGAGAATGGGATGTTCTACGCCGGCCCAATATCGCGAGCTGACGTCCGAACCCGCATTGCCCTACAGGGTCAAGACATGACGCCTTTCACTAAGCTTGGGTCTGTCCTCCCGGATATGGACAGATGGGAAGAGTGCACTGCTTAAAAACAATGTGTCTGTTTAGTTACTTGTTACTTTCTATACGATGAAAACTTCGAATCTCTCAGTACAACGAAACTATTAGATGTATGGTGCCGCGCTCTAGTTAATTACTTTCAGTATGATAAAATTTGATAACTATGTTTACTATATATGTTGCTTCTATTTCATAACTGTTTTGTTGAATTTGCTTCATGGTATATATATGTGCATCTCTGACATGTATATATATCAACGATGGCGAGGAAGTGGTATGCCGTGTATGTAGGGCATGTTCCGGGTGTGTATGATGAGTGGCCAGAGTGTCAGGCCCAAGTCTTTGGCTTCTCCGACGGAAGCCAGAAAGGGTTTGATAGCAGAGCCGAAGCCGAAGCTAGTTACTTGAGATTCATAGCAAACCAGGGGATTCAGAACCAGTGCCGCTACAAAAACTACTACATAATACCGCTTTTGATCATCGTGATCGCTCTTATCGTGTATGTCTTAGTTTAGGTAGATGATGAAACATGTGTCTACGGTGACAATGTAAGATACATGTCATCATTATAACTTGTATCGCTATTTCGAGATGATGATGAGATCGACATCATTTGTGTTGAGACTATGTTGATATGATGAGACTATATTATACCACTTTGATGATGATGATGAGACATTCCTTTTTCATACAGTTCCAGTGTATGTGTATGTTGTAACTGTATAAAACATGTAAAAATACGAATATAACAACATAAAAAAAAGAAAATACTAGCAGTAGCCTGGGGTATTGGAGTAGTAGTAGCGCTGCTTACCAGTAGCGTTTGTTTGCTGGGCCATGCTACTAGCATTAGCAGTAGCGATGGGCAGAGGCACGCTACTGCTAGATACAGATAGCAGTAGCGATGGTTCAAACAAGCGCTACTACTAAAAAATAGTTGTAGCATCGTAGCAGTAGCGCGCCCACCCGCGCTAATAATAGCTAAATAACCAACGCTACTGATAAGGGTTTTCCTAGTAGTGCAGTGTTGGCCTCGGTTGAGTTCTTGGATAGCTACTACAGGTCTATCAACCTGGCGGGAAAGTTTACAGTGGAGGAGATTGTCAAAGGCAAGATGTCCTCGGCAGCCCCTGTGGTACCGCCCCAAAAAGTTGGAGCAACTGTCATGCCATGGCCGGTACCATCGTTGGGGTCCGTGGCCCTGTCCGTCGATGGCTCCTTCCATCCCGAGGACGGCTCTGCAGCGGTTGGGATGGCCCTCAGAAATCATGAGGGGGTCATTCTTTTTGCAGCGTACAGATATGTTTTTCACTGCAATGATTCTTTGGAGGCGGAATTACATGCGATGATGCAAGGTATGGCGCTGGCCATTGAGCATTTCGATGCCCCGGTGATTCTTCAATCGGACTCCTCTGTAGCTTTATCATGCCTGGCTACGAACGCCCTCCAACGGTCAGCTTATGGCCACTTAGTGATGGAGATCAAGTACTTAGCTGGTATTAGGGAGTTTCTTCCTCAGAAACTTAGTCGTGTTCAGAATAGAGTTGCCGATCGTTTGGCAAACTATAGCCATACGTAACGAGCTACCGTTGTGTGGCTAGGCTCAATTCCTCATTGTATTGAGGATGTATGGCCTCTCGACTGTAACTCTATGAATTTGCAATAAAACTCCCTTTACCCTCACAAAAAAAAGAAATTTATAATGGAATTTAGGAAGGGATTTCTATGTTTGATGACAATACAATATAAGGATAGTTCTCCAATTAATGACCAAATTGACAACATTTATTCAAAACCTGCTAAAGGGCCAACCTCTGACCGCCAAAAGTATAAAACAAGTAAGACAACATTATTACAAAAATTGTCGTAGATAAGTGCTTACAAAAATTGACGAAACTGGTTAGCCCTACCATTTTTGCCTCACATCTCCCGTTTCCCCATTTTTACCCTGCCTGGTTGGGGCCCCCCGTTATTCGCTCGCCGGAGAGGGGTTCTGGGGTTTCCGGTGGATGTACGACGAGTACGAGGTAGCTTTCACGGAAGGCGTCACCCACGACTACCTGGTCACCTCTGGTGGATTTTGAGAGTTCCTGTTTCGTCAGGGTGAGTCGAGCGTGCGTGTTCTAGCGGATACAGGTTTCATGGCGATTCACCGTGGCGGAGCCAGCTATCTGGCTAGCTTTGGCGTCCGCCACACCTAACTTGCCGCATTGACTAAGGTAGTACCGTATATACTAGTACATCTTTGAAGATTTCAGCCAACGCACTACTCTAGATCGATGGATATCTGCTTGTGTGCCAGGATCTGGTTGCTGGTTAATATAGATGATGACTTGATGACCGTTATCCTCATTCAATTGTAAATGCTAACACAAAGTAATATGTCCTTATATAGTATCTAGCTTTTGTTTTATACATAGTTTTTCTCTCATAAGCTCCGCCACACCTACAAATTGTTCCTGCCTTCGCCACGCAGATTCGACGAGGTATTCTGGCGTATTGCCCCCCTGCCAAACCGTCTGTTCCGGCATGGCGATTTTTTGTTTTTTTGGCGGCGATTTGAGTTGCAATAGAAGGAGGGAAGTACATAAGAGTACCGAGAGGATAGTTCTAATGTTATTGCTCAACCCTCTCAAAATGCATCCGTGTGATTTCTCTGTTTTCTCATAATAAGTTGCATGCATATAAGTAACCAGTTGGCTAGTTTGTCGTCATAGTTGCACAGAAATGCAGATGTAGTTGGATCACGCATATACAAATCTCAGTTGGCTAGTCAACTTATGAAGTTGCACAGTGAGGCTAACCAGTTGCACAAACAATGGTATTCAGATGAATACACTGTGTAAACCATGTTCAAGCAGTATGCGTGTTTTTTTGGTTGCACACTCATGTGTGCTCTGTTGTCACAAGGGTATGCCTTCATACATGAGTTTGCAAATCAAAGCAATACATATCCTAGCTGGCTTAGTCACACTTATGCAGTTGTACGGGGAAGGGCTATATAGTTGTAGAGGAGAGGTGTGTTTGCTTTTTCATCATTTTTCATTTATCCTTGTAGCAGTTTTGTTTTGCAATTATAATAACTATTTTTTGGGGTTTTCCTGACCTCTACAACTATATAGGGGCTTGTAAACAATTCTTCTCAACGGAACTCGAAACAGCCGGCCAAGCGGCAGCTGCATCATGCTGATATCAATGGGGAGGAAGAGGATGATGAGGTAAGTATCGTGCAAGGTTTTCGTTTTGACGAGTCGTTCTGGGGTAGCGACTCTTGAGGAGTCATGTCGATCGACTAGTCTTGACTAGTTGAGGTGTTTGAGTCGACTTTTAGTTAAGACTCGTATACTAGTCGTGACTATTCATTCGACTCGAAAACAGGGGTATCCAGCAAGCAGTGTGGGTGCATTTCCTTTTTTTGCACACACACAAGTAACTTTTTCCATGCATCATTTAGGTTGGTGACCCATTCTGCTTCATGAAACGGCGGAAACGAAAGACGACCACGTAGATTGGAGTTGTAGCTGGAGTTGGCACACCGCCTGTAGCATGCCGGGGTAAGATGAAATGGCATTAGGATTTTTTTTCTACACAAAGAAACCTGGGATATTATTTTTTACACAGTTGCACAAGAACCAGCTAGGTGTTGGCATCCTGAACTTTTATAGTTGCACAAGAATCAATTAGGAGTTGGTATCCTCAACTTTTCAAATAGCTGCACAATAGTATCATACGAGTTGGCATCCTCGACTTTCATAGTTGCACCAGAACCATTTGGGAGTTGGCAGTCTCAAGTTTTTGTATAGTCTCATAACAATATCACATGACTTGGCATCCGCAACTATTTTAGTTGCACAAGAACCAATCAGGAGTTGGCATCCCCAATTTTTTTAATAGTTGCACAACAGTGCCACATGAGTTGGCATCTTCAACTTCTTTAGTTGCACAAGAACCATTCAGTAGTTGACATCCTCATGTGTTCACATCCATATGATTTTCTAGGTTTACAGATGCACTTGAATATAGTTGCACTACTTATTTGGAAGATTATAATCTGTTTTCTTGTGTTTAGATAGGCTAAATTCATCATGTTCCTCAGTTCAAAAATCATTACATAGCTACACAAACATGCAACATGATTTGCATGCAAGAGTACTTGCAGTTGCACAAAATAGATGATGTAGTTGCATAGCAGCCAACATAAAGTTTATTTTTGAAATTCTGCATACAAATTTTTAGCTAAAACCAAAATGAATCTGAAACTATCTGAGTTGGCATCTTCTACTTTTATATGAGTTGAAGATGCCAACTACTAAAATTCAAACCCCATAAGTAGATGGATATGGGAGTGTTGTCAGTTGCACACTTGTATTGGTTAAGTTGCACAAATACAAGCCAGAGTTGGTTCATTTTTTCTCAAGCTTCTTTTTTTTGCATCATGTGCAGGTTTTACAGTTTATGGGGATGGATGAACTGATGTAGATTTGTGCACATAATTCTAAGCTACAAAGTCACATATACTACTGTGTGGAAAGATCAAAGAAAAAAACACATATACTTCTTGTCTAGTTGGTAGTTATATTTTCTAGTACCTACAATATGCTTTTTTCTTCTTCTTTGGCTACAGTGACACTGGTTATTTTGCATTATGTGTGAAATAAGACTATTTGTTTTCTCATATATATATATATTTGCATATTTTCTGTGTTTGTTGCACACATTGCTGCAAAAGTTTGCTTGTCTTATGATCTAGTTGCACAAAAATTAGTTAAAATTGCACAGGTACCGGATCTCCCCATTTTTAACCTGTTTGTGTTCTCTTCAAGTATGGAGAAGCTACTTTTCAAAGAGAAAATTGGTGTGGCGGTGAAAGGGAAAGTCAAGGAGGGAGGATCTGGACAGGAGGAGAAAAGGACCAACCTCTTTGTTCACCCTTGTTGGTGTTGCCTGGTACTTTCCAATCCGTCCTCCCTCTTTCTTCTTTTTTTCGCAGCAAACTGTTCCAGACCATTGTTATTTCACCTTGATTCATCTGCGATGGCAGCTCTGGCGATGGAGATCCAGAACTGGGAACCCCTTGTTTCATGGGGAAGAAGGTGGGGGCAGGAAGGGGCATGAGGAGAAGAAGTTGGTGGCCAGGAGGACGTGAGAGCTTCAGGATGGGATGGAAGGGCAAGTGATGGCCTGGGGACCGCTTCTAGTGTGTGGTTTGTTGGGTTGGCGCGGGTTTGTAGCTACTGGTGGAGGGCTTTCCTTTTCTGGGATTGGGGGGACCGAATCTTTTCTTTTCTGGTGGGCGCTCGGGAACGCTAGGGAGCAGCCGACCGCTCCCTAGACGCGTCCAAGAAAAAGGAAAATTGGAAAACATAAATATTGGATGCCGATAAGTGCCACATGTGTGGCACAATGGACATCCGCCCTCACGCCCCTGTCTGGCATTTCCAGCAGGCAGCCCACACGACTCTGTGTGGGCGAATATTAAAACTGCCCACACGTGTGACACGAAGAGCACCCTACTACACACACGTTCAGCACGAGGGGATCAATTCCTCACACGAATTCGTTCGCTAGGGGGACACACAGCCCGCACGCCTTCATCACACGAGGCCCTTTTCCCTGTGAAAAAAGGAATAAAAAGCCCACTGACAATAAATTAAATGAAAAGGCCCAGATTTTGTTTTCTTTCTTTGACAAATAAAAGCACATATTTTCTCAGCTACTAAAAAATGCCATCAGCTTTGAAAAATAGCAGAAAAAATTGCCATCCGAGTTTTTTTAACAATGGCAAAGGTTTATAAACACATATTTAATCCCCCAATGAAATATGGCAAATCTGCCATGACAAAAAAATTCAGTATTGCCATGTGAGAAACACACAAAATAGTCAAAAAATTCATGTGAACACAAAAAATTTGACAGGACAAATAAAAGATAAAAAATGCAAATGGCATTTTTAATTAAATTACCATGAAAGTTTAATTAAGATTGCCGTGTTTTGAAGGATAATTTTGTCGTGTGTTAGAAAAAACACAAAAAGCCATTGCAGATTGGTATCAAAAAATTGTCGTGTTTTGTATGATGAATTTATCGTGTGTGAAAAACACAAAAAGTTGGAAATTCAAGTATGACCAAGAAACTTGCCATGGCAGATACGTATCAAAACTTGCCACGGCGAAATTCACGTAAACTAAATTTGCAAGGTTGTAAAAGAAGGAAGAAAATTGGCCATGCTCCATAAACTACCGTTGCCATGAAAGATGCAATGAGATCGCCATGGGCCCGTTCAAAAAAGAAAAGTTGCCATGTTGCAAAAAAAGAGATAAAATTTGCCATGCCCCGTAAACTACATTTGCCATGATACATACACTAAGTTTCTTTCGCACACGGCAAATTCATCATAGAAAACACGGCAGATTTGTATCAAAGAGTTGCCGTGTTTTGTATGATGGGTTTGCCGTGTGCGAAAAAACACAAAATGTTGAACATCAAAGTATGAACAAAAAAATTCCATGGCAGATTCACATCCCAACTTACCATGGCAGATTCGTATCAAAACTTGCCACGGCCAATTCATGTAAACTAAATTTGTCATGATTTGAAAACTAAATTTGCCATGATTTGTAAACTAAGTTAGCCATGAACCAATAAACTGAATTTGCCATGATTTGTAAACTAAATTTGCCATGAACCACTAAATTTGCCATGATCAGTAAACTACATTTTCCATGGTGAATAAACTAATTTTTCCATTATTAACAAACTAAATTTGCCGTGGTTAAGTTAGAAAAAAAACATAAAGATTGTCGTGGGAGTGTTGACAAAAACCCCTAAATTTGCCATGTTTAGAATATAAAAAAGTTGTTCAAAATTTTGCAATGTTACTTTTTATATCAAAATTGCCATATTTTGTGTGAATGAAAAATTGCCGTGCATGTGTAATACCACGAAAAAAATGATCAAAATTTCCATGGCAATGGCTTTTCAGAAATTGATGCTTCAAATTTATGTTTATACAAAATTCAGTTTGACATGGCAAAAAACTAACTCTGACAATTGAATAGCAACTTGCCATGGCAACTATTCACTAACAACAAAAGATGGAACCTATACACCATTGTAAAAATTGCCATGTCAGTTGATTATAATTTGCCATGAAAAACAAATCTGCAATTAATAGTGAATTTCCCATAGTATAATAAATTTGCCATCTTCAATGCAATAAAATTGCCGTGTGATCTTTTTATGAATTTGCCATGTCAAGACAATAAAATTGCCATTTTTCTTGCATACAACAAAATGTTAAGTTGCCATCACACATAAATTTCAGAAAAATTAGTGCCTCAATCAGAACATATCAGGCAATGAAAAAGACATAGAGCTATCTAGTTGCAAACCAGAGCATGAGAACAAATGTACTACTAGTAGAACAACATCGCACCATCTGAATCATTGCCGGGGCCAAGGAACTCCATGCGCATCTGGTGGATCCCGACTTCACCGGTGCATCCAGGCGTGCGCATTGGCCGGGCTCGCCATGGGGATCCTGCTCACCGGTGGCTGGACGGAAGCTCTCCGACGGAAACTGCTGGACAAGCTGCTCGCCACCATGGCATCGCGCGCATGTTCCAGGCGTTCCAGCGGTCGCGACGCACATCTGCGCTGCCTACAGCTCGTGCTCCCGCTCATGGAGGAGCTCCGCGAGGCGTCCCACCCCCGGCCCCTCACGACAACGCTGAATGCCGCCTTGCCCTCCTCAGCCGCACCTTCCAAAGCCGCCCGCCGACCAGGCCGTCGCCCCCGTCGGCGTCCACCGCGACCATCCCGCGGCGTTGGAGCCCCCGACCTGCGCGTGGCGTCCCCGCCCCGCCTCGTTCATCGCCTTGCTCTCCTCACCTGCGCCTTCCAACCGCCCACCGATCGGGCCATTGCCCCTGTCGGCGTCCACCACAACCATCCCGCGGCGCCGGAGCCCCCGTTGATCCGCAGATGCTCCTCTCTGACTGCGCCCCGCCTCCTTGAGTAGGGTCTCGTTGGCTTCGGCTCCGCCGCACCTCCTCGAGCTCCGCCTCGTCATCTCCGTCGCCCCGCCGCTGACACGCCCCGTGGCCGCGCGTGGAGGGACTCATTCTCCTCTTCCAGGGCCGCGCGAACGCCTCAACCTGGTCGTAGCCACGCCGCCGCCCCGCCTGCGGCGAGCCGCCGCTCATGGAGACGGCTGCGCGAGTGGCCTCCGTGCCTTGGCGTGCTTGGGTTGGATCCAGCCATATACCGCCATCTGGGACCCTCCAACCGCGCATCTAGCGCAGCCCTCGCCAGGAGTCGCCGGGATCCACGGGCTTAGCCGGATTAGAGGCTGGCTGGGGAGGAGAGAAGAGGAGTGACGTACTGGTGTGGGTGAGTGGGGAAGAAAAGGTGAGGCGAGGAGTGGGAAGATAAGGTGAGGGAGAGGAGTCGACGGCGTTCGGTCAGGTTAGTTTCAGCCCGCACGAGTCCGTGGGCTGCCGTGGCAATTTTCGGTGCTCTAAAATTTGTGCAGCGTGATGGACAGCATTGAGTGCGTGTGGACGAGATGCAAACGCTAACACGTGTGGACGTTAGTATTTTCATAAATATTTGGATGCAGGTGAAATAGGAATCAAATAATTATAGGGGAACAACTTAGCAAAATTTGACAAAAGTGCTTGGTCTCGTCTCTGACCATGCACCAAAATCGGATTTGGCCGAGTCATCTCTGAATCCACTTCAACCGTTCGGTCTCTTCTTTGACCATGGTGGGCTAGCCCACATCATGTGTTTGGTCGGCTATGAGCGTCATAGGATTTGCCTTGCCACACGACTAAAGTAATTAAGATAAAATGAGAACTTTTTTTTGATAAAACTTCTGATCTATTCATCTTCAATATATAACTTGTCCATAATATTTGCCTGGCCACAGAAATCTTCTGCCAGTGGATGCGACGAAGACAAATATAACATCCTTCTTGTTCCATTGATCTCATACAACTACACGTGTGTGTATATATATGCTTTTTGAAAGGGATTATTCTGATCGTGTTCGATACACAATAACATACATTGAACAGGGAAGTTAAATTACTTGATACAACAAGGTGGAAACACTTATCTTTCTTCCTTGAGCGTAGGCTAGAACCTCTCCGTTTAAGAAGGCATTTAGCAATGCACTATCATGCTGCTCTAGTTTCCTTGCACAAATGCATGATCATGCTGCTCTAGTTTCCTTGCACAAATGCATGATCATGCTGCTCTACTTTCCTTGCACAAAATCATGCAAGTACAAAAATCTGACACAGTTCACAATTGAAAAACAATCCAAATACTGAATAGAAATTCTGGTAACTACCCGAGGGAATGGAGCTTAGTAATTTCACTAAGCTACATCCGTGGTTCACTAGGTACTTTGCAGATCCACAAGCAATTCATTTCTAAACATATTAAGAGACACCATGGTTTCGAACTCTAATCGCACAATTGCATGGATCACTTATTTGCGCTTCAAAATATTTAGCAACTTCTTTGGTCTGATAGGAGATATAGAGAACTTACCGAGGGATGAGCATGGTCCGGAACAAACACAGTGGCTCGAGGTACTTGGCACCGACACTGCCAGGAACAAGTAGCTCACCACAAGCGAAAGTTCTTGAGACTATAGCAGTACTTTTTTTAGATGTTTTTTATAGATGTCTTCAGGCTATTAGAATGACGTTTTTATTTCCTAAAAAATGATGTTTTTATTTTTTATTTTGAGATACAACTATTTTTATTTTGAGATACAACTATTTTTTTGAGATATGAGACACGACTATTAGATCGACGTCAAAAGTAGATAGAAGAATGAAAGGAGTATGCGAACCAACCTGTGGTTGAATGGTTAGAGGGACAGTGCTATACCCAGCTCACCAGGGTTTAAGTCCTGGTGCTCGCATTATTCCTGAATTTATTTCAGGATTTTCGGCGATGCGCTTTCAGTGGGACGAGAAGTTCCTGTCGACGACGAGGCACCTACGGTGACATCGTAAATCTCAAGATGATATGCCAGCTCAGTATTTCGAAGATTCTCGGGTAGGCTGTGCGCGTATGTGTTCATAGGGATGAGTGTATGCATGCATGTATGAGCGCTTGCGTGTGTACTGATGTTGAAAAAAAGAAAGGAAAGAATACTATACTGGGCGGGCCTGGGCCTGGATCGACATGCGCGGTTACGCGGCCCTTCGACCGGAGAGACGAGACGAAGCAAGTGAATAACCGTGGTCCATTTCCATCTCCCAGTCTGGTACAGCTCTTGACTCCCGTGGCGATGATGCCTTCCTCCTCCTCCCGCCACCGTCACCGCCGCCGCGGCAACCGCAACAGGCCTCCTCCTCCTCCAGCGCCGATAACGGTTTGAGTGGAGGGCTGGCTCTTTGGTGGAGAGATAATGTGCAAGTTAACATAAGGCCATGGTGCCAATATTTCATAGATGCGGAAATGGTATGGGAAAGTAAGACCTATAGATTCACTGGTTTTTATGGGGAGCCCAAGACGGAGTTGCGCAAGAAATCATGGGACGCAATTCGGTTTCTAAAAGCACAAGATGATCTTCCTTGGATTTGTGTTGGGGACTACAATGAAGCCCTCTTCCAAACAAACCAACTCGGTGGTAAGCAGCGACCTTTCACGTAGATGGAGGACTTTAGGGATTGCTTGGCAAAATGCGGACTAGCAGATTTGGGGTTCTCGGGCTACCCATACACATGGGATAATAAACATGACGGGACAGAGAACTTCAAGGTAAGACTGGACAGAGCCACAAGCACGGACAAATTTCTGGAGCTGTTTCTGGAAACACATGTGGAACACCTAGTCATGGAGGAATCAGATCACCAAGCTATTTTGGTTAGAGCGCTGGAGACGGCTCCACGCGCCAAAGACAGAGGCCCGAGACCTTTTCAATTTGAAGAGGCTTGGACGAGGCACGAGCAGTATGACACCATGATCGCCCAGGCTTGGTTAGAAGCTGGTACAGATGAAAACACAGTGGCGACGGTGTGGGAAAAGCTGAGCAAGATGAATGGGAGTTTGCAGCGTTGGGCACGAGAGGTGTTTGGGTCAATCCAGCGGCAAATAGCAAAACTCAAAATGCAACTCGCAGAAGCATGCAGCAGAGCAGATATGTCTGATACCTCACTGGAGGTCAGGGAGATAGAAAAGCAGCTGCGAGAAATCTATGCGTGGGAGGAGCTGTTATATCGACAGCGATCGCGTGTGGACTGGTTGCGGGCAGGTGACCAAAACACAAAATATTTCCAGAATAGGGCGTCGCATCGCAAGAGGAAAAATACCATACGAGCTCTACAAAGATAAGATGGCACAATGCACCGTAGATGAGGACATGAGGGAGATGGCAGCCCGCTTTACCGAAAAAGGCTTTCGCCCCGCTTTATAAATAAAGCACCAATCAACAAGCATCCAGTACAAACACACGCCACGCCATTACAACACACGCACGCACCCAGGGCAGGATACAAAGGCGCTGAGCGCAGCAACACCACCCCTAGCACTACCACACAGAGATGAAGCTACATATGATGAACCATGCACTCCAAGACGGTATCTTCAAGAAGGGAACAACACCGGCGCACCGCCACCGCCCGATCCAAGGATCAGAGTTTCCCCCGGCGCCACAGGACGGGCAATAATAGCCGCGACGACGCCTTCAAGAAGGGAACGATCTTTGCCACCGCCGGTCCGTCCGAAGATAGAACGGGTTTTCACCTCGGCCAACACTCACCGCCACACCCCGGTAACCACGCCGCCCACACGACCATGGAGACCGGGCAGCACCAAGGCACGGGCTCTTCCCACGAGCACCGCTCTATCACCACCAGGGCCGCCGCCCCAACATCCAAGACCTCGACACCACCTCACCCGAGACCCGTCACACCCCCATGAAAGAGATGAGCGAAAAGGTCCCACCTTTCGCCCTCCTGGGTGAACCCCAGCATCGAGACCCAATAGGTCGGCCAAAACTAGCATCCACCGACCCGTTCTGCAGCCCCGAGCGCGAGACGAGCTCGGTCCTACGGCATCGAGAGGGGGATAAGGTCAGTCCTACTGCACCGTGCGCGAGACGAGCTCGGTCCTGCTGCATTAGGCGCGGGACGATCTCGGTCCTGCAGCATCGGGGCGCGAGATGAGCGGTGGACCGCAGCTGGGAGAGGACCAGCCCATTGATGGGAGAAACATCCAGGCGACGAGGAGATGGGGTGAAGGCCGAAACGGCCCGACTGCAGACGAGCCGACGCCGGAGAAGCCGGCCGCTACCATGAACAGATCCGTCGAGCTACCGTGGAGCCGCCACGACACCGGGAGGCCATCACTGAGACCTTCCCACGCCGCCGCCCACGGCCGGAGCAGCGGCCATGCCCGGCCGCTACCCAACCCGCGCCGCCTGCCGAAAAACTCGCATCAGGTCTGGCTGGCACGCCCCCACCTCCACCAGCACCAGCCCGCCTCCGACCCCGACCGAGAGGAGAAGGAGGCCGAGCCATGGCCCGAAGAGAAGGGGTCCACCGGGACTCGCCCGCTGCAGCTCGTGGTTGGAGCTGTACCACCGCCGCCACCAGGCGAGTCGCCCCTGGAGCCCCGCCCGCCGCTAGGCAACAGCAGCAGGCGGCTCCTCAACCTCGCCGGAGCAGCAGCCTGCCAAGGCAGAGCGCCCTCCAGCCCACGCTGTCGCAGCCCGAGCCGGTCGACAAGGGGATCTAGACCGACCAACGCTGGCAACAGGAGCCGACCCCGCCATCTCCGCCTCGCCAGCCGCCCATCCATCCGCGCAACCGCCACCGCTCCATCGGCAGGCCGCGCCACCAGCACGGCTGCCCGGGTCGCTGCCGTGCCGCCCCGCACGAGCAACGCGCCCCTGCCAAGCTGTGGCGTCCGCACCGTGAGCAACAGGGGAGGGGGGCTAGAAGACCCCACCGCCGCCGATGCCAACCGGGCTTCGCCCGACGGTGCCCTCCGGCGGCGGCAAGGAGGAGAGGTGAGGAAGAGAGCTGGTGCGGCGGCGGCTAGGGTTCGCCCTGTCGCCCGCGGGAGCAGCTCGCGCGAGACGAAAAGACCCCCACGGCAGCCCGCTTTTATGAATCTTTGTTTACCTTGGAGGGATCGGTTGACGCACAGGCGATATTGGACAATATTGACCATCTTGTCTCGGACGAGATGAATGCCAAGCTAACATCCGCTATCTCTGATGAGGAAATTGAGCCTGAGTTGTTTCATATGGGGTCGGCAAAAGCGTCGGGCCCGAACGGGTCACCCGCTCTCTTCTACCAAAGACACTGGTCGTTGGTGAAGAGTGATGTATGCACGGCAGTTCGGGACTTTTTAAACGGGGCTTTGACCCCGGCTGAGTTTAATGACACGATTATTGTCATGATACCAAAAGTTAAGTCACCAGAGTTACTTTCGCAATTTCGCCCGATTAGCTTATGCAACGTTTTGTACAAGATCGCTACGAAGGTGTTAGCTAACAGGTTGAAGGGTATTCTTCCACTCCTCATCTCTGAAGAACAAAGCGCTTTTGTGCTCGGGCGTTTGATCACTCATAATGTGTTGGTGCCATATGAGTGTGTACACGCTATACTGTGACGCCTCGAGACCGGCGCTCCAGATGCCTTCCATGTTTTCCGAGTTTCATCGTGTGATTTTGTTTTGTTCGTGCATTCATCTCTGCATCATGTGCATTGCATCATGTCATCTTGCACCCCCATTTAAAAACTCAACTAAATAAACCGTACGGATCTTCGGTCCATTTAAATCGAGGGATATTCACAATGGTGATTTCTCTTTAGAACATATACTCCCAATATTATTAGGGAGCTATAATAAATATTCCATTAACTGGAAATCACCCATAACACATTTGCATTATTCTTCAACTCTTCTTTTATCTGACTCAACCTTCTATCCTGCCTTTTCGACCTTTTTAGTAAAATTGAGTTGCAATTTTACTTCTCCATAAATGTTCCAAATCTGCCCATAAATCACATCTGGTGTGTAGGGTCACCCCTTATAATTTCAACCCATTTGGAGTTCATTCGAATGGGTTTCAAAATTCAAACTTGTCTGAGTTAAATCCAACAGGTATGGATTTTACTTCCTCTAAAAAATCCTTAGTCTATTTTTGTCAAATTCCTCACATTTTTGTGAGTCCGGGAAAATAATCCCCATGTCCAACTTCTTTCCCTAACCCTAACCCTCTCTTTCTCTTTCTTCTCTCTAATTCTTTTCTGCTTAAGACTAGAGAGAGAGCAGCCTTGCAGCCCAGCAGCCAAGTTGGCCCACCAAATCCCTAGGCCCATGGCCCAAGGCCCACCTACACCCTGCCTATAACCCTATCCCGGCCGGTCCACACATCTCTCTCGATCCCCCTCGTCCTCCTCCCGACCGCGCTGCCAGGGGAAGCCTCGGCTCGATCCCCATCCTCCGTTCCCATCTCCACCGCGCCCGATCTCCTCCTCGACGTCGGCCCCGCTGACGAGTGCCGCCCCTCTGCGCGACGCCACCTGCTTGCCTTCCATGGCGCCCCACATCTTCCATGCCTCGCCCTTCGCCGCTCGTGCTGCCCGCTGGCTCCGGCAAGCATTGCGCCGGCGAGCCCCTCCAGGACTCCTTCTTTTCCTCCTCACTCGCGACCCGAGCTATGCGCTCACGGCCGCGCCATGGCGGCCTCCCTCCGCTGCCAGTCCAACCCCGTCCGTGGCGTGGGCCGTTCAGCCTCCTCGTCGCTGTTGCTCCACCACGACGGCCTCCCTCGACCCATCCCCGACCTCCTCGTTCGACTCCTTGCTAGATCGGGCAGGTCCTCGTCTGCGCTGCCCGAGCTCACCTCGAGTCTTCTTGCCGAGGCCTCTGTGGAGACTAGTGCCCCTGCGATCATCGCATCTGCAAACCCCGCTGCCTTCGGATGCAGCCGGACCTTTTTGTCCCATTAGACACCGACGTCAAGTTCCTCTCTGTCAAGTGTACCCCGAGTACAACTACACAGTGATGCGCCAAGTACCCCCTGGATCATCAAGATCGACTACAGACCGAAACGCCAAGTACCTCTCCGAACGTGAACGACTACCGTCGCCGAGGCCGCAAGTACCACGACAACCCCGAAGGGATTCGAATCCGTCAAGTTCCTCTTCAAAACGTGAACCACTACTTCCACTACCGTCGCGAGAACGACTACTTCCACTACGGCCCGTGTACCACTACTTCCTTCATCGAACTCGACCCGCTCCGAAATGCACGCTTCGAAGGTATAAACCCGAGACGACGCCCGCGAACGAATGCATGTGTGTTGTATGAGATGCCCGTGTTTGCACCGCGTCCGAATTATCGCTCTTTTGCCATGCCACCAACACGTGGGAACCCGGTATCCGTGATCACCCCACCATCTTTTGCATGTTCCGCACATCCACATCTTCGTTTGCAGCGGTCGCTCAACGAGTTATCAGAACCGGAACGTTGCCATGGCATCGTTTCCGTTTTCATCGCCGTGGCACCCAATTCTTTCCGCCATGGTGACAAATGCTCCCTATCATATTAAATGTCAATATTTTCATAAAAGTTGCATATAACTTGCATATGTCATCCGCATCATGATAACAACACTTAAAATGGTTAAAATTGTGTTTGCATTATATTGCTAAATGACATATGGGGATTTTCCTGAATTGTTGTTTGTTGTTTCCGGCCTCATTTAAACTTGCCTAGCTAGATAGTTTTATTATGCTTCACCCCTTTCCATGTTTAATAACATTTAATGTTGTTGGGTACATAAACGAGAGCGAACTAAATAAATGGATGTGGTGTTTTGTCGATATGAAATTCGTTGCATATTGAGCTCCACTTAATTTTGTAGTATTGTTTGTGCACTTTGCCATGCCTTGCATATTTAAACCGGACATGCATCAAACTTGTTTGTGCATCATGCTATGCTTATGTGATGGTTGTTTACCATGTTGTTTGCTTCTTTCCGGTTGCGCTTCTACTTGTTAGTTCCGGTAACGTTGCGTTTGTGAGGATTCGTTTGACTACATCCATTTGTCTTCTTCATGGACTCGTTCTTCTTCCTAGCTGAATCTCAGGCAAGGTGACCATTACCCTCGATATCACTTCTATCTTTTCTTGCTAGTTGCTTCGGTCTATCGCTATGCTGTGCTACCTATCACTTGTTTACCATGCCTCCCATATTGCCATGTTAGCCTCTAACCTTTTCACCCTTCCTAGCAAACCATTGTTTGGCTATGTTACCGCTTTGTTCAGCCCCTCTTATAGCGTTGTTAGTTGCAGGTGAAGTGAAAGATTGCTCCATGATGGACAGGGTTATGTTGGGATATCACAATATCTCTTATTTGATTAATGCATCTATATACTTGGTAAAGGGTGGAAGGCTCGGCCTTATGCCTGGTGTTTTGTTCCACTCTTGCCGCCCCAGTTTCCATCATACCGGTGTTATGTTCCTTGATTTCGCGTTCCTTACGCGGTTGGGTGATTTATGGGACCCCCTTGACAGTTCGCTTTGAATAAAACTCCTCCATCAAGGCCCAACCTTGGTTTTAACATTTGCACCTAAGCCTTTTTTCCTTGGGTTCCGCAGACTCAAGGGTCATCCTTATTTTAACCCCCCGGGCCAGTGCTCCTCTAAGTGTTGGTCCAAACTAGAGCCACTTGCAGCGCCACCTCGGGGAAACTTGAGGGTTGGTTTTAGTTGTACGTAGTGTTCATCCGGTGTGCCCTGAGAACGAGATATGTGCAGCTCCTATCGGGATTTGTCGGCACATCGGGCGGCTTTGCTGGTCTTGTTTTACCATTATCGAAATGTCTTGTAAACCGGGATTCTGAGACTGATCGGGTCTTCCTGGGAGAAGGATTATCCTTCGTTGACCATGAGAGCTTGTGATGGGCTAAGTTGGGACACCCCTGCAGGGTATAAACTTTTGAGAGTCGTGCCCGCGGTTATGTGGCAGATGGGAATTTATTAATATCCGGTTGTAGAGAACTTGACACTTGACTTAATTAAAATGCATCAACCGCGTGCGTAGCCGTGATGGTCTCTTCTCGGCGGAGTCCGGGAAGTGAACACGGTCTCGGTGTTATGATTGTGCGTAAGCAGTTTCAGGATCACTTCTTGATCACTTCTAGCTTCTCGACCGTTCTGTTGCTTCTCTCCTCGCTCTTACTTGCATATGTTAGCCACCATATTTGCTTAGTGCTTGCTGCAACTCCACTTCATTACCACTTCCTACCCATAAGCTTAAATAGTCTTGATCTCGCTGGTTTTGAGATTGCTGAGTCCTCGTGACTCACCAGATAGTATCACAACAGTTGCAGGTGCCGATGATTCTAGTGCAGGAGATGCTACCGAGCTCAGATGGGAGCTCAACGAAGATCTTGGTCGTTGTTATGTTTCGTTTCATCTTGATCAGTAGTGGATCCCAGTTGGGACGATCGGGGATCTAGCAGTTGGGTTATCTTCTTTTCTTTTGGCTTCATCCGTAGTCGGACTATGTGTGTACTCTAAATGATGTATAAATTATATGTTCATTGTGTGAAGTGGCGATTGTAAGCCAACTCTTTATCCCATTCTTGTTCATTACATGGGATTGTGTGAAGATGACCCTTCTTGCGACAAAACCACCATGCGGTTATGCCTCTAAGTCGTGCTTCGACATGTGGGAGATATAGCCGCATCGTGGGTGTTACAAATTGGTAATCAGAGCCATCCCCGACTTAGGAGCCCCCTGCTTGATCGAATCGCTGACGTTGTTGAGTCTAGAACAAAAATGTTTTGAGTCTTAGGATTTTATATCGGAGAGTACGATTCTTTTTACTCCTCAGTCCCTTCGTCGCTCTGGTGAGGTCTCCTGGCGTAGATGTTTTGTCTTTTCTCGCCTCAAATTTCACTAATTTTTTTAGGATCACTCGGGTATCTTGGGATCGTTCCGATATTCTTATGATGAGAACATTGTTCTTGGTGCCTCCTGACATTTAGGGGTTGTGGCAGTGTCCCGGGGAGTTGAGCTCCGAGGTGTTGTCGTCATAATTTTATCATTGCAGTTCTGGAATACCTAAGTTTTGCCGACATCAAAAATCTCTTTTATGCAGTTGTTGGTGAGATAACCTCGACGCCACCCAGCACTGGGGAGTTCGGGAGTATTGCCATAGCTTGTATAACGGATGCTTTTTGAAGGTTGAGGTACACGATTTCCGAAGGTTTCTTGGTTATGTGTTGACGGATGGATATAGCTGGATGTAGGGATTGTTAGTTTGGGTGAGATATATTGCTTCCCCTGTATCCCCAACACCAGATTGCATAACCAAAAAGTTTTGGGAGTTTTATAGGTGGGAATTCAAGTAGCTCTAGTTTTTTTTCTTTCCGACAAATGCATGATATGAGATTGGGGTTTGACGTCTAGTGGTCCGCCTATCCACGGTTGTTTTTACAGTGGTCTCGTTGTGTCCTAAAGAACCCTTGGCTATGCTGGTTCGGGGACGCTTCATATGTCATGTGCACTGCCTTGTACATGATGGTGCTGTATGATCGAGCCCGTGTGGTACCCACCACGAAAACTTTGGACCAAATCTCTATCATATGTTTGTTTCCGGCTTATTCTGCAAGCCAAATCCTTTATTTTGTTTTATTTGTGGTATTCGAGTTGCTTCGAAGTCAAATGTTGAATGCATACCTTTCTTAAATGGTGTTCTCATATTGCTATGTGAATACTAATCCTTCTTGATCATAGAGGTCATCATGTTAATTCTTTTCCAACCGGCGTGCTTCTCTTCAAGTGGATCCGATCATTTCAACATTTCCGAGATCAATTCTAAGTTTTCTTAATGGTGTTTGTTTCATCTGTCCCCAAGTTGTCTTTGTTTTCCCGCCCTCCCACCCTTTTTCTTCAGGGACTCAAATTTCTTAATAAAGTATCATTTTATTGATGCGAAGTCTCTCCATTCTTTTCCGTCAATGTTCTTATCCGGTGATTCTCAGGAAGATACTAACGGAGTTTCAAGTTCATCATCCTTCGTTGTTGTTTCTTCTCCGATGGATTTAATTCAAGCTTTCAGTGTTGATCATATCCATTTCCTTGTTTCAAATGTTTTCCCATGCCGGTGCACCTCTCAATCACTCACCTTTTGCTATTCATTTGTTCCGGAGTATTGAAGATATCTCAGAAGAATTGTGTTTCCATTCTTAATCCGTTCAAGATATTTGGAGATTGTTATCTCATTCAAGCCATTTAATTCGACCGGTACAATCTCTCTTTCAAGTAATCTTTTCCAACGGTGTTTCCTTTTTAGTGGGCCCTAACCCACAGGTCTTTTCCCAGGATCTTACCTGACTCTTGTAATTATTCCATAGTTATTCCCAAATCCTTTTCGAAATTTGACGTAAGTATGAATTTCATCAGTCAGATCTTTTCCAAGATCAATTTCAAATCATTTCATTATTGGCTCAACCTCTTTGCATGTCATTCTTCCGGAGTGTCTTAACAACTTTTGGTGGTGTTTTTCGTCGTCATTCTCGGATTTCGAAGACCGAAGAAGAGTTCCTCTTAAATCCTTACTGGTTCTTCCAGAGATTCATGGTTCTAGCTTAATGCCATCCACATAATTGTTTTTGATTGTGACAATTCTTTTCTTACCAGCCGGAGCATTTCATGAGATGTTTCCATTTCTTTCCTCCGAAGGCCATCATGTCATAATTCTTCATTCTCAGCATGTAGCTATTGTTCTCCAAATCTTACCGGTGCATCGTTCAAAAATCCTCTAATCAGTTCATGATCTCTTCGTTCTCATGTATCTAAATCCTCTCAAGTATCTTCATTTTCTTTTTCTCCAATTCTTCCCGGTGAATTGTGCCTTTGCTAATTTCATTTTCAATTCTTATGGTGGTTCATTCAAGATTTCACTTCCTTCATTATCATATCAATTCATTCGTTGTTTCCAAATCCCAACGGTGGTTCCATCAATACCTTCTCAAGTTTACGCTATATCTCTCTTAATCCTTTCTACGAGAATAAGTAGCATGCAAAATCCGTTGCTTGTCATCAATTTAAATTTGTGAAGGATACACATAACGTAATTCTTATTATTGTTTCATCCAAGTGATCTAGTTTCTTCTTTTCGGAGTTGTTCATCATGTCACTCTTCCCGGTTCGGGATGTTTCATCTTTTCTTTTCCGGAGTTCCAAGTTTTCCGCTTTATCTCGTCGCGAAGCTCCATCTAAATCATTGCAAGGCTTCACCTTGTGTTTTCAACTTCCCTTTCTTTTTATCATCCTTTTTTACCGGAGTTCTTCATGGAGGCTCTACATGGTGGTTCGTCAAGGATTCCTTTCATTCTTCAATTGTTCTTCAAGATTTCTCTCAAAGTTATGACCCACCAAGTTATACTCAAAATTAAACATGGTGCTCAACACATGTTTTGTTTTGAGGCGTTCAAGCATTCTTCATCTTGCATGCCGAAGTGCAATTCTTTCTACCTTATCTTTTGAGGTGGTGTTATGTCATTCTTGATAATTTCCCTTCGTGTTTCATGATTCACATGTTGTCAAGAATGAGGTATTCTAAATCCATTAATCTCTTTGTTGGAGTTATCTTGTGTCATATTTCACCTAAAGTCTTCCCTAAGGAATGTTGCTATTGTGGTGTTTATCAATGATCCAAGTTATCTCTCTATCATCTTGGTGGAAGAAATTTTTCATCTCGTCAGTGTTATCAATTATATTACTTGTTTCTGTAGTGGCAGAATTTTGCCTCAATTTTGAGAAGCTTTCCATAAGCCCATTACAAGCTTATTCGTTTCGTTGTTGGTTTTCCAACAACCCTGTTATAACCTTCTTCCAAGCTCATTTGTGGCAGAAGTTGGCATTTTCTTCTCCATTCTGTTATTCCAATGATCTATCTTCTATTCTTTCTTCCGGAGGCATTGTGATGTTGCTCTCTTCACTCATCATCTCGAATTGTGAGGATCATGTTCTTTTCATGCATATCCATTTAACCGGAGTGTTGTGTCTTCTCTTCAAGTTCTTTTCATCTTATCAAGTCTTGCATCTCTTTTCAACCGAAGTGCTGCCCAAATTTGATCTTCGTTGTTCCTTGTTTATCTCGTTTCAACCAGAGTGGTTCCAATTCCTTCTTGTCCATTGTACTCGTCATTCATAGCTTTGCAACCTCCAAGGTTTAAATGGTGTTCCTTGTTTCTATTTTCTACTGCAGTGCTCTCAATTGTGTTCAACTCCATTGTGTTCTTTCTTTCAACTTTTCAACCTCTCAAGGGTCTTTGGTTTCACTCATTTGTCGAAGAAGCAACTTTGTTTCACTACATGCTATTAGAATGATCATGAAGTGGTATGATGGGATGGTATCTTCCTTTGAATGAATTGAGTGACTCGACTTGGCACATGTTCACCCATGTAGTTGAATCAAATCAACATAGCCTTCATGATATTTATGTTCATGGTGGATTATATCCTACTTATGCTTGTACTCGGTGTGAATTAATTTTAATGCATGCTTACGACTGTTGTCGCTCTCTCAGTTGGTCGCTTCCCAGTCTTTTGCTAGCCTTCACCTGTACTAAGCGGGAATACTGCTTGTTCATACAAACTCCTTAAACCCCAAAGTTGTTCCATATGAGTCCACTATACCTACCTATATGCGGTATTTACCCGTCGTTCCAAGTAAATTTGTATTTGCCAAACTCCAAACCTTCAAATGAAATTCTGTTTTGTATGCTCGAGCAACTCATGTTACAACTAGGGCTACCTATATATTGCATGCTAGGTGGGTTATTCTCAAGAGGAGTGGACTCCGCTCGTCATTCACTAGAAAGGGCCGGTAACCGGGATGCCCAGTCCCATGATCCAAAAAGATCAAAGCAAATCAAAATAATTAAACAAAACTCCCCCAGGGCTGTTGTATGTTGGAGGCACTCGTTGTTTCGAGCAAGCCATGGATTGATGCTTGTTGGTGGTTGGGGGAGTATAAACCTTTACCATTCTATTTGGGAACTACTATAATGCATGTAGTATGGAAGATACAACCATCTCATAGTTGTTGCATTGACAGTGAAAGTATGCCGCTCAAAATGTTATTCAATCTCTACTTTAAAATCGAGCTCTGGCACCTCTACAAATCCATGCTTCCCTCTGCAAAGGGCCTATCTATTTACTTTTATGTTGAGTCATCATCCTTCTTATTAAAAAGCACCCGCTGGAGAGCACACTGTCATTTGCATTCATTATCATTGGTTTATATTGGGTATGGCTTGACTGGATCTCTTTTACCATGAATTACGATGTTTAGTCAGTCCTTGATCTTTAAAGGTGCTCTGCATTTATGTTTTGCGGTCTCAGAAAGGGCTAGCGAGATACCATTTTGTTATATCATGTTATGATTATTTTGAGAAAGTGTTTTCATCCGAGTTTTATTATTATGGCTCGCTAGCTGATTATGTTATTGATATGAGTAATTGTGAGACCTATGTGTTATTGTGAGTATGGTTAGTTTATAATATTTGCTGAAACTTGAATGTTGGCTTTTCATGTTACAACAATAAGAGAAAACAGAGTTTGTAAAAAAATTTCTTTATCACTTTCAGTTTATCAACTGAATTGCTTGAGGACAAGCAAAGGTTTAAGCTTGGGGGAGTTGATACGTCTCCAACGTATCTACTTTTCCAAACACTTTTGCCCTTGTTTTGGACTCTAACTTGCATGATTTGAATGAAACTAACCCGGACTGACGCTGTTTTCAGCAGAACTACCATGATGTTGTTTTATGTGTAGAAAAGAAAAGTTCTGGGAATGTCCTGGAAATCCACGGAGGCACTTTTTGGAATTAATAAGAATTTTTGGTGAAATAATTAATGCCAGGGGGCCCACAGCCTGTCCACGAGACAGGGGGCGCCCCCCTAGGGTGAGGCCTCCTATCTCGTGGGCCCCCTGGACCTCCTCCGACCTCAACTCCAACTCCATATATTCCGTCTCAGGGAGAAAAAAAAATCAAGGAGAAAGTTTCATCGCGTTTTACGACATGGAGCCGCCGCCAAGCCCTAATATCTCTTGGGAGGGCTGATCTGGAGTCCATTCGGGGCTCTAGAGAGGGGGATTCATCGCCGTCGTCATCATCAACCATCCTCCATCACCAATTTCATGATGCTCACCGCCATGCGTGAGTAATTCCATCGTAGGCTTGCTGGACGGTGATGGGTTGAATGAGATTTACCATGTAATCAAGTTAGTTTTGTTAGGGTTTGATCCCTAGTATCCACTATGTTCTGAGATTGATGTTGCTATGACTTTGCTATGCTTAATGCTTGTCACTGGGGCCCGAGTGCCACGATTTCAGATCTGAACCTATTATCTTTTCATGAATATATGTGTGTTCTTGATCCTATCTTGCAAGTCTATAGTCACCTATTATGTGTTATGATCCGACAACTCCGAAGTGACAACAATCGGGATACTTCTAGGTGATGACTGTTGGGGATATACCTCGCGGTGTAACCCGGCCGGAAGTATAACCCGGCCGGACTTGGCGACTCACTAATGACCCGCCCTGACTGGACGACTCACTAAGTGACCCGCCCGAGCCTGGCGACTTATCGGTGACCTGGCAAGCGGATCAGAGGAGCGACAAGACCCGGGGGCCTAGGAGGTTCAAGGCCCAGAAGGGCCGGCTTACGTTATGGTAGGCCGGCTTAAGAGGAAAGGCGGGAGGAATATCTCCCTTACAAGGAATCAAGACCCGGATTTGTATCCGGCTTGTAGTAGAAGATAGGCTAATCCAATCCTATTTGGACTCCACATGTAACCGGCCCCTCTAATTTATATAAGGAGGGACAGGGCTCCCCAAAGAGGGACAAGGAACAAGAAACAATATCTAGGGCTAGACAGAAAGAGGAGAGCCGGCTTACGGAGACTCCCTCATGAGCATAATGAGACCTAGCCTCAAACAACATGTAGGGCTATTCTGGATGATGTTTCCCGGGGCTCGAAGCTGTCTAAATCCTTGTCTTGCGTGTTGCGTCTCTCGTCCCGATCAACCCCTGTCAAGCTACCGCATAGATGCGTTGGCCTTGCGACTAAGTCCTGACACTAAGGACATCTGCCGTGTTAATTCCACGACAGTTGGCGCCCACCGTGGGGCCCGCGCACGGTGGTGTTGAGTTCTTGGAGGGATTTCTTTTAGGGATCAAGAAACTCGTGATTGGTCAGATGAAGAAGAATCGTCGCAGAAAGATTCACAGTATCCCAAAGACGAGTAGTCAGATTGGAGGCCCGTCCAACAAGAAAATTAAGATTATGGTCTATTAATAGCCACGGGTTACCAATACAACTCGCTGAGATCGAAACCAGAGCGGTCAGCAAATTCCTCTGTAGGTTTGGTGACCTAATCCGACGGTTACTACATCCACAAGTAGCGGTCCAGTCGGCCGAGCTATTACCGTTCCATGAAGAAAAATCCCAGGATACACATCCAGATGGAATCAACTCCAGGGTCTTCACGTGAGCAACAAAGGAAAAAAAGGGGGACGGGTCAACTCAACCACGACCCGGACTCTGCACATCTTCGCCGAGCCACTTTGGACGCACTGTTATCTGCTCCGTTGCGCGTGAGCCGCCATGGCCCAGTCCTAAAGCCGCCCCGGCCTTGAGTCGTCTCCGCCACTGACGTAAGCCGCCGGCCGTCGATTGTTGCCTGCAAAATGCCGGCTGTCATTGCAGTTCTGCTGCCACAAGTTGCCGCCACCAAGTTACCTCGCTGGCGCGTCGAGTAACCCCGGCCACGCCGCCGCGCCTTGTTTCCAAATTACACTACAGATGTCTACGGATGTAATCAGGTGCAGTCGTCTCCCTTAAATTGCTCTACGTATTAACTGCATATTATACAAAACATGTGTTGTCTGCTCGTGCTATTTTATGCTCGCAGATCTATTCAGCTCAAGAGTTTTTTGCTCACGTTTTTTGCGTCACTTCCAACAATCTTTTGAGTCGCCATGACACGCGGTTCAGACAGTAGACGCGCAATTCAAAAACCCGGGTGTTTAAAAAAAGAGGGAAGGGGGAGTTAACATGCACGAGCGACCCGCCTCCGGATCAGTCTTCGTGATTGACTCGCCCATCAGCACCAGCTTACAGCGTCGCGGTTAACCGGACGAGTCAGGTGATATCCATCTAAATTTATCTTATTAAACACTTATTGTTTTTTGTCAAAAAACAATTATTTGCCCTGTAACATCTTTACACAGGACAATTGTTTATGCCATTATACCGCGGATGCATGTTCAGCTGTGCCGCACAGCTTACGGGCACGCGTGTTGCGGTCCAGTTTACATCAAACGCGCCAGCTGACTCGCCCGTCCGCGCCGCCTTACAACGCCACAGAAGACTCGCCCGTCCGCCCTCGCGGCCGGTTCACGTGTCCACGCCAGCTTACAAACGTCGTGGCCGACTCGCTGTCCGTACCGGCTTACAAACGTTGCGGCCAACTCACCCGCCCACACCAGTTTACCATGCCGCGTTCGGTTCACCCGTGAGCGACTTCAACTTCACCTAGCGATTATCAATTTCATGGCGGATTATTTCCGGCCTAGCACATCAGGTGATATCCATCTAAAATATATTTTATTGGCACATGTGGTTTTTATCAAAGAACAAGTTTATCCTTGCCTTGGTCTGCAATATTGTTTATGCAGGGCAATTATTTATGATAAAAAGTGATATTATACCGCGGAGATGGAGGGATGCCAACATCTTTTGACGCAGGTGGTCGTCGTTACTCAAACGGATTCCCGCACCAGCTTACAACGTTGTGGCCGTCTCTCGCGACCGCGCCGGCTTACAATGCCGTGGCCGTCTCTCGCGGCCACGCCGGTTTACAACAGGGAGGACAACTTGCCCGTCCGCACCGGTTTACGACGCTATGGCTGGTTCATCTGTCTATGCCGCCTCTGATGTTACGGTCGTCTTTACCGTCCGTCTTTCGCGGCCTGGTCTACATCGACACACCGAGCCGCTCTTGTCTGGATGAGCTGTTTATTGAGTATGAGAAAGTCACTACTTGGGAAGCCCGGTTTTCTTCTAACAAATTAGAGGCAAATTATCATATATTATTAGCCGCCGTCTGCACTGGATGGTTCAATGGGCAGGTATACAAGTCGCCGCCACTACGGTTTGATTAACTTTAAACAGCCAGTTGGAAGGAACCATTGGCCGAGTTGTTGACACGGTTCATACGGGATCATTTATAACCCGCCGCAGTCACCCCAGCCTTCTGTGGATTCACATCGCCAATGATATACACCTTCTGCTATGATTAAATATGGGGAATCTCAAGCCAACTCTTCGAGTCATCTTGACACTCGGGGGTACAATGGTATGGCTCAGCAAAATTAGCCAGTTTCAATGAATTCAAGAACTCCGGGTCATTGAAGGGAAGATAACCCGGCCCTGGAGGCTACTGTTTTATTGGCAAATATTTAAAGGCCGTCTGAAAAATTTCTGGTTCAAAATGAAGATTCCGGTTTAAAATACAGCTCAAGAGACATCTTTTTCCCGCAAAGCTTTGAAGCTCTCAAAACCGGTTCAACATCCGGATCAAGGTAAATTTGTCCCTTACAAAGCTTTGAGAATCTCAATATCCGGTTTAAGAATTTCTAGTTCAAAAGAATTAATTTCTCGCAAGTTTGAGATCTTGAACAAATTAATGGTTACCAAAGGGAACTTGCTGTCATGATGTGCGGTTCAAACATAGGTACCCTGCCTTACAGCTTATCTTATTATGGTCACTTGGGGGCTTCCTGCTCATCGGGCATAGCTATCAGTACCCTCTTGATTGGTGCAATGCCAAAACTTATATGATCACTTGGGGGCTTCCTGCTCAAACATAGGTCGTATTCGAACCAAAGAGAACATAGCTGTCGATACCCTTTTGATTAGCAAACTGCTGAACCCACTTGGGGGCTTCTTGATCGTATCCGAATCATAGCTCAACCCCTTTGGGAATCGACGTGGATCGTATTCGAATCAGCGTCGCTAAACAACTCTTAAGGTCATTTGGGGGCTTCCTGTTCAAACATAGGTCGTATTCGAGCCAAAGAGAACATAGCTGTCGATACCCTCTTGATCAGCATCGCCAAAGCCACTGGGGGCTATATGATCGTATTCGAATCTTAGCTTAACCCCTTTGGAACGGTTTACTGATTGTATTCGAATCAGAAGCCTTAAAAAAATTTATCTGCTTTTTTTACAATCGCAAGTATTTGAGTTGTCACAAATATCATATGTGCCGGCTCTTACAGAATCAACTTCACTGTCCGGGTCACATAAACCGGCGGTATCATTCAAAGGATCATAGGGATCTTGTGATCTACTTGTGTGCAGGATAAGACTACATTTAGGTGGTACCCGCCCTGGCTCTTGACGTTAAGTCGCCAGGGCATATGTTGTTTAAACTCTGTGTAGGATTTGCAGAACTATGACTTATATAAATGCTTCAGTCCAAGCTCATCACTGAAATTGGTGTCTCAAAAGGGTTATCAATTATTGATTTTCTCAAGGGCTATAGGCCACCGGATTACAAAAATTCCGACTTACAATGAATGCGCATTAAGTCGTCATTGGCAAGAGCCGCCAGGTATTTAAACTCCGGATTTACTTGTCAACCGATGAGGTATTCACATCTTTAATAGCCAAAACTGGCTGGATTTTTCATGATGATATTGAATGATTGAGGTTTTTATACCGGATTATATTATTCAAATCTTGAATAGCCAACATGGCTGGATTTCTATTGTGATTATCAACAACCAATGTTATGATTGAGGTATTCAAAGTCGCTTTAGCGCAACGGCTATTATTTTACTAATGGATATGATTTATTCTACAATGGAAGGAATAGTCCCGAGTCGCTGCAGGCTTACGACCCGGCACTTGGGGGCTACATTATTCGAGTTGAGATCATATCAAATATGCAAGTCTCATGTCGCTGCAAGCATGCACCATGACATTTGGGGGCTAATGCAAAGTCATTTTTTGCTCATCTTATTGAAGACCCGAATCATCACATTATAATGAGCCAACCCTTGGGGGCTACCAATTGCTCTTGTCAACAATTCAAGGTACACAAATTTTCATCTATTATTGAAGAGATCCACTGCTCAGTTGGTAAAGCACAAAGCTCTCTTTGTGGACGTGGGTTCAGGCCCCATGATGGGGGTTACATTATATGATGTTATTTTCAAAGAAGTATATATAAAGTACCAGCTCAATATTATCTTACTGAGCCGGCCCTTGGGGGCTACACGTTGCTGTTCAAATCTACATGGTCATATTTATAAAGTCCCTGCTCATTATTGCATGATGACTCAGCTCTTGGAGGCTACACTGGTTGAAGTTTTTATGAGCATAAGGCAATTACAAGTCCCAGGTTGCTGCAAGCATGACAACCCAGAACTTGGGGGCTACCTATGTGGAATATTCAGTTTATGACTAATGATTGAGATGAACGAACCGGATTTCTTCTTTGGTTGCAACATTTATATTGGAGCAAGTCTTAAGCTATCACTATGTTCTCCTCTTAAGACTTGGGGGCTACAGGTATTATGCATATATAAGGAGGAACATCTTCAAATTATCAGTTTTGAGCAAATCAGGAAGATCAATTGCATGACCCGATGTTAACAAAAATTATGACCCAGCATCGTCTATTATATAACTTGGCGATCTTGGTAATATTAAACCGGCAAGTTTTACATCTTCAAACCGGATGAATATCAGATGAGTATTTCAAGACCAATATTTCTTAAGCCGGCGCTTTGGAAGCCGACTCAAGTGGATTATTCTTCACAATATTTCTCGGTGTGAAACCAATGTCAGCAAATTGAGTATGAAGCTGGCTTATTGACCTGGATTTTCTAGAATAAGGAAATGACAAAGACTTAAGGATGTTCAGGTGCCGGTTTACAAGAATTCTTAACCCGGAGCACAGCCTATCAATTTTGTTCTTGTATTTATTTTGCAGCATAAGTTTACCACGGATAAATCCAAGCTAAACTTGGGGGCTAATGTCGGGGATATACCCCGCGGTGTAACCCGGCCGGAAGTATAACCCGGCCGGACTTGGCAACTCACTAATGACCCGCCCTGACTGGATGACTCACTAAGTGACCCGCCCGAGCTTGGCGACTTATCGGTGACCTGGCAAGCGGATCAGAGGAGCGACAAGACCCGGGGGCCCAGGAGGTTCAAGGCCCAGAAGGCCGGCTTACGTTATGGTAGGCCGGCTTTAGAGGAAAGGCAGGAGGAATATCTCCCTTACAAGGAATCAAGACCCGGATTTGTATCCGGCTTGTAGTAGAAGATAGGCTAGTCCAATCCTATTTGGACTCCACATGTAACCCGCCCCTCTAATTTATATAAGGAGGGGCAGGGCTCCCCAAAGAGGGACAAGGAACAAGAAACAATATCTAGGGCTAGACAGAAAGAGGAGAGCCGGCTTACGGCGACTCCCTCATGAGCATAATGAGACCTAGCCTCAAACAGCATGTAGGGCTATTCCGGATGATGTTTCCCGGGGCCCGAAGCTGTCTAAATCCTTGTCTTGTGTGTTGCGTCTCTCGTCCCGATCAACCCCTCTCAAGCTACCGCATAGATGCGTTGGCCTCGCGACTAAGTCCTCACACTAAGGACATCTGCCATGTTAATTCCACGACAATGGCCGTAGTTTGAGGAGTTCATGTATTCACTATGTGTTAATGCTTTGGTCCGGTTCTCTATTAAAAGGAGGCCTTAATTTCCCTTAGTTTCTGTAAGGACCCCGCTGCAACGGGTGGGTAGGACAAAAGATGTCATGCAAGTTCTTTTCCATAAGCACGTATGACTATTTACGGAATACATGCCTACATTACATTGACGAATTGGAGCTAGTTCTATATCACCCTATGTTATAACTATTGCATGAGGAATCGCATCCGGCATAATTATCCATCACTGATCCATTGCCTACAAGCTTTTCACATATTGTTCTTCGCTTATTTACTTTTCCGTTGCTACTATTACAACTACTACAAAAACCCAAAAACATTTATCTTTACTTTTGTTACCGTTACTATTATTATCATACCACTTTTGCTACTAAACACTTTGCTGCAGATACTAAGTTATCCAGGTGTGGTTGAATTGACAACTCAACTGCTAATACTCAAGAATATTCTTTGGCTCCCCTTGTGTCGAATCAATAAATTTGGGTTGAATACTTCACCCTCGAAAGTTGTTGCAATCCCCTATACTTGTGGGTTATCAAGACTAATTTCTGGCGCCGTTGCCGGGGAGCATAGCTCTATTCTCCGAGTCACTTGGGATTTATATCTGTTGATCACTATGAAGAAATTGAAAGACGCTAAAACCAAGATCTATCCCTCAACTACGAGGGGAGGTAAGGAACTGCCATCTAGCTCTGCACTAGATTCCCCTTCTGTTATGAGTAAGTTTGCGACATCTGAACCTGCTACTGCTATGAATTCTGATACGTCGCATGTTATTGATGATTCCACTTCTGCTATGCATGATGAAACTACTTCTGTGCGTGATACTACTTTGTCATTAGGTGAATTTGTTGATGAACAACTTGCTAGAGTTAGGGGGAATGATATTACTGAAGATCCTATTACTGATGATAGTGATGATGAACGTTCCCCCAATGATTATGTATTACCTGTTGTTCCTAAGGGTTATGTTATGAATGAAAAAGCTGCTATGGAAATTCTTGCTTGCAATGATAGAAATGATCTTAAGAAATTATTAGCTAAATGGAAGCAGCAGTCTCGTAATGCTAGAATGAAACCCGATCCTGCTTTTGCTACTTCACCTATCTGTGTTACTAATAAGGATTATGAATTCTCTGTTGATCCTGTTATTATTACTCTAGTTGAATCTGATCCTTTTTATGGCCTTGAATTTGAAACTGTTGTGGCACATCTTACCAAGTTGAATGATATAGCCACCTTGTTTACTAATGATGAGAAGTCTCGCTATTTATATATCCTTAAGATATTTCCGTTCTCATTAAAGGGTGATGCTAAGACTTGGTATAATTCTCTTGCTCCTGGTTGTGGGCGTAGTCCCCAGGACATGATTTATTACTTCTCTCCTAAATATTTCCCTACTCATAAGAAACAAGCTGCCTTGCGGGAAATATATAATTTTGTGCAAATTAAAGAAGAGAGTCTCCCACAAGCTTGGGGGAGGCTTCTCCGGTTACTTAATGCTTTGCCTGATCATCCTCTTAAGAAAAATGAAATACTTGATATCTTTTATAATGGACTAACCGATGCTTCCAAGGACTACTTGGATAGTTGTGATGGTTGTGTTTTCAGGGAAAGAACAATCGACGAAGCTGAAATATTATTGAATAATATGTTGACTAATGAAAATAATTGGACTCTCCCCAAGCTAGTTCCTGAAGTAATCCCTGAACCAATTGAGCCAACTCCTGAGCCTATTCCTAAACCCACTCCAAAGAAGAGAGGTGTTTTATTTCTCAGTCCTGAAGATATGCAAGAGGCAAAGAAATCAATGAAAGAAAAAGGTATTAAAGCTGAAGATGTTAAGAATTTACCACCTATTGAAGAAATACATGGTCTTAATTTACCGCCTGAAGAACCACATTGTCTTGATAACCCTACACAGGTAGTAAAGGTAAATTATCTCTATAGATATGATAAAGTTGAAATACCCTCTACTAAATTTCATAGCCCATGCTTAGATAAATTTGATGACTTTATGGCTAGACAAGAAAGTTTTAATGCTTATGTTGGTAGAGAGTTAAATAATAATGCTTTCGAGATAGGACGCGTAGGCGATAATCTGGCTAGAGTTAAAGATGAACTTCACCGTGTTAGCAAATATGCTTCTCTGGTTGCTACTCAAGCTGAGCAAGTACTCAAAGCTCAAAACGATTTGCTTGATGAATTAAATAATAGAAATGACTTTGCTGTTAGAGTGGCTACTAGAACTGGTAGAATGACTCAGGAACCTTTGTATCCTGAAGGACACCCTAAGAGAATCGAGCAAGATTCTTAGATAAATAATTTAGAGGCACCTAGTTCTTCTAAAAAGAAGAAGAAGAAAAATGATAGAACCTTGCATGCTTCTAGTGAACCTACTGTAAACACACCTGAGAATCCCAATGATATTTCTATTTCTGATGCTGAAACACAATCAAGTGATGAACATGAACCTAGTGATAATGTTAATGATAATGTTCATGTTGATGCTCAACCTAGCAAAAACAATGGTGTAGAGATTGAACCTGCTGTTGATCTTGATAATCCACAATCAAAGAATCAACGTTATGATAAGAGAGATTTTATTGCTAGGAAGCACGGTAAAGAAAGAGAGCCATGGGTTCAGAAACCCATGCCCTTTCCTCCTAAACCATCCAAGTCAAAGGATGATGAGGATGTTGAGCGCTTTGCTGAAATGATTAGACCTATTTTCTTACGTATGCGCTTAACTGATATGCTGAAAGTAAATCCTTATGCTAAGTATATGAAGGATATCATTACAAACAAAAGAAAGATACCGAAAGCTGAAATTTCCACCATGCTTGCTAATTACACTTTTAAAGGTGGAATACCAAAGAAACTTGGAGATCCGGGTGTTCCAACTATACCATGTTCCATTAAAAGAAATTATGTTAGAACTGCTTTATGTGATCTTGGAGCTGGTGTTAGTGTTATGCCTCTTTCTTTATATCGTAGACTTGAATTGAATAAGTTGACACCTACTGAAATATCTTTGCAAATGGCTGATAAATCAACTGCTATACCTGTCGGTATTTGTGAGGATGTGCCTGTTGTAGTTGCAAATGTCACTATCTTAACGAACTTTGTTATTCTTGATATTCCCGAGGACGATAGTATGTCTATTATCCTTGGTAGACCTTTTCTTAATACTGCAGGGGCTATTATTGATTGCAACAAAGGCAATGTCACTTTTCATGTTAATGGTAATGAGCATACGGTACACTTTCCGAGGAAACAATATCAAGTTCATAATATCAATTCTATTGAAAAGGTTCCAACCATCATTTTTGAGGTTTTGAATTTCCTCTCCCTACTGTCAAGAAAAAGTATGATATTCTTATTGTTGGGGATTTTCATATCCCCGTTGAGGTAACTTAGTGTTATTCGAAATTTCTCCGGTTTCGTGTTATTCGGAATGAGTTTGTTAACAAGACTTGATCAACCTTGTTAGCGGGTTCATTTTGATGATCACGAGATGGATGAAACTAGAAGGCACAACCTTCTGTACCCTCTTTTTACTTTCTGTTATTTAGAATAAATAAAGCAAAAATAGTATTATCTGTCTATTTTTTGAATTATCCGTGCATTAAAAAATAGTCCGAAAATAAAAGTGCTCCAAATGCCCTGCAAATTTAGTATGATTTTTTCTGGAATATTTGAGGATTTTAGGCACTGAAAACACTGCAGGAGGGGCAAGCACCAAGCCACGAGAGAGGAGGGCGCCCCCCTGTAGGGTGCGCCCCCCTGTCTCGTGGGCCCCTGGTGGCTCACCTCCACTTATGCCAGCACCCACACACTCCATCTTCTACCCATTAGGCACCTTGAGGAGGAGGAGACAAAATTACCTCCTCACATTTTAGATTACAAGAGCATGGTAGCACGCAAGTTTGTTGTTGACAACGAAGAGAAGATGCTCTTGTATAGACTTGCATTCAATAAGAAACACTTTGAGATTATTATTTTGCCTGCGCCTCTGTTGTTTGATTTGCTTGCAGAAATTTTTCTTGCTACGCCGGAGGCAGTGAACAACCATCGAGCTCAAGCTTTTACTCCGGAACCTGAACTGGACCCTTATCGTGCATCATCTGTCCAGTGGGATCCGGAGATGACCAGCCAGTGGTATCCTAATTACACCTCCCACTACACAGGGGAGAGTAGCGGAGGTCCTTGGTATTAAACTAACTTAGGCCAAAAGCCTAAGCTTGGGGGAGTACGTATTTCTCACCGACTTTACAATCATGTTCACACACTAGTTGTCGGTGCTCATACTCTTTCATTGTATTATCCATGCTAGTTTAAATTTCTTTTTCTAGTTTTCTTCTTGTGTGTTTGAAAAACCTTAAGAAAAACCAAAAAAATTATTTAGTTTAATTTCCTTGCTTGTAGTAGGATTAAAATGAAAACCCAAAAAGATTTCTGTTCTTCTTTTTACTTGTTGGGAGCTTTCCCATGTAAATAGTTTTAGTTTCTTTTCTTTCCTTTGGGGGTCGAGAAGACCATATTGAAAATGCTTAGTGGCTCTTATATGCATGATTGTTTATTTAATTTAGAGCCCATATTACTTGTCTTCTCTCTTGAGTTGAATGCTTGCAGGTTCCAGCTTAGTCCAATGCACGTGCACTCATATTATTATACACATCATTCGGTTGTGCAAGTGAAAGGCAATAATGACGATATATGATGGACTTATTGGGATGAGAAAAGCTGGTATGAACTCGACCTCTCTTGTTTTTGTAAATATGATGAGTTCATCGTTCCTGAGTCAGCTATTATGAAGTAAACATATTTGGAATGACATTTAGAGATTATAGTTACTTGTGCCATGCTTGATTAGCTATGAGTTATAATGGTTTACCTTGCGTGCCAACATGCTATTAGAATGATTATGATGTGGTATGATGGGATGGTATCTTCCTTTGAATGAATTGAGTGACTCGACTTGGCACATGTTCACGCATGTAGTTGAATCAAATCAACATAACCTTCATGATATTTATGTTCATGGTGGATTATATCCTACTCATGCTTGTACTCGGTGTGAATTAATTTTAATGCATGCTTACGATTGTTGTCGCTCTCTCAGTTGGTCGCTCCAAGTCTTTTGCTAGCCTTCACCTGTACTAAGCGGGAATACTGCTTGTGCATCCAAACTCCTTAAACCCCAAAGTTGTTCCATACGAGTCCACTATACCTACCTATATGCGGTATTTACCTGTTCTTCCAAGTAAATTTGTATGTGCCAAACTCCAAACGTTCAAATGAAATTCTGTTTTGTATGCTCGAGCAGCTCATGTTACAACTAGGGCTGCCTATATCTTCCATGCTAGGTGGGTTATTCTCAAGAGGAGTGGACTCCACTCCTCATTCATGAGAAAGGGCTGGTAACCGGGATGCCCAGTCCCATGATCCAAGAAGATCAAAGCAAATCAAAATAATTAAACAAAACTCCCCCAGGGCTGTTGTATGTTGGAGGCACTCGTTGTTTCGAGCAAGCCATGGATTGATGCTTGTTGGTGGTTGGGGGAGTATAAACCTTTACCATTCTGTTTGGGAACTGCCTATAATGCATGTAGTATGGAAGATACAGCCATCTCATAGTTGTTGCGTTGACAGTGAAAGTATGCCGCTCAAAACGTTATTCAATCTCTACTTTAAAATTGAGCTCTGGCACCTCTACAAATCCCTGCTTCCCTCCGCGAAGGGCCTATCTATTTACTTTTATGTTGAGTCATCATCCTTCTTATTAAAAAGCACCCACTAGAGAGCGCACTATCATTTGCATTCATTATCATTGGTTTATATTGGGTATGACTTGACTGGATCTCTTTTACCATGAATTACGATATTTAGTTAGTCCTTGATCTTTAAAGGTGCTCTGCATTTATGTTTTGCGGTCTCAAAAAGGGCTAGCGAGATACCATTTTGTTATATCATGTTATGATTATTTTGAGAAAGTGTTGTCATCCGAGTTTTATTATTATGGCTCGCTAGCTGATTATGTTATTGATATGAGTAATTGTGAGACCTATGTGTTATTGTGAGTATGGTTAGTTTATAATATTTGATGAAACTTGAATGCTGGCTTTTCATGTTACAACAACAAGAGCAAACAGAGTTTGTAAAAGTTTTTCTTTATCACTTTCAGTTTATCAACTGAATTGCTTGAGGACAAGCAAAGGTTTAAGCTTGGGGGAGTTGATATGTCTCCAACGTATCTACTTTTCCAAACACTTTTGCCCTTGTTTTGGACTCTAACTTGCATGATTTGAATGAAACTAACCCGGACTGACGCTGTTTTCAGCAGAACTACCATGATGTTGTTTTATGTGTAGAAAAGAAAAGTTCTCGGAATGTCCTGGAAATCCACAGAGGCACTTTTTGGAATTAATAAGAATTTTTGGCGAAATAATTAATGCTAGGGGGCCCACAGCCTGTCCACGAAACAGGGGGCGCCCCCCTAGGGCGCGGCCTCCTATCTCGTGGGCCCCCTGGACCTCCTCCGACCTCAACTCCAACTCCATATCTTCCGTCTCGGGGAGAAAAAAATCAAGGAGAAAGTTTCATCGCGTTTTACGACACGGAGCCGCCGCCAAGCCCTAATCTCTCTCGGGAGGGCTGATCTGGAGTCCGTTCGGGGCTCAGGAGAGGGGGATTCATCGTCGTCGTCATCATCAACCATCCTCCATCACCAATTTCATGATGCTCACCGCCGTTCGTGAGTAATTCCATCGTAGGCTTGCTGGACGGTGATGGGTTGGATGAGATTTACCATGTAATCAAGTTAGTTTTGTTAGGGTTTGATCCCTAGTATCCATTATGTTCTGAGATTGATGTTGCTATGACTTTGCTATGCTTAATGCTTGTCACTAGGGCCCGAGTGCCATGATTTCAGATCTGAACCTATTATGTTTTCATGAATATATGTGTGTTCTTGATCCTATCTTCCAAGTCTATAGTCACCTATTATGTGTTATGATCTGACAACCCCGAAGTGATAATAATCGGGATACTTCTTGGTGATGACCGTAGTTTGAGGAGTTCATGTATTCACTATGTGTTAATGCTTTGGTCCGGTTCTCTATTAAAAGGAGGCCTTAATATCCCTTAGTTTCCATAAGGACCCCGCTTCAACGGGAGGGTAGGACCAAAGATGTCATGCAAGTTCTTTTCCATAAGCACGTATGACTATTTACGGAATACATGCCTACATTACATTGACGAATTGGAGCTAGTTTTATATCACCCTATGTTATAACTGTTGGGGAACGTTGCAGAAAATTAAAATTTTCCTACGGTTTCACCAAGATCCATCTATGAGTTCATCTAAGCAACGAGTCAAGGGAGTGAGTTTGCATCTATATACCACTTGTAGATCACGTGCGGAAGCGTTCAAGGGGATGGTGATGATGGAGTCATACTCGACGTGATTCGGATCACCGATGACCAAGTGCTGAACGGACAGCACCTCCGCGTTCAACACATGTACGGTACGGGCGACGTCTCCTCCGTCTTGATCCAGCAAGGAGGAAGGAGAGGTTGAGGAAGACAGATCCAACGGCAGCATGACGGCGTGGTGTTGTTGGTGCAGCAGTACTCCGACAGGGCTTCGCCAAGCACGTACGGAGGAGGAGAGGTGTTGGGGAGGGGAGGGGTTGCGCCTTGGCTTGTGGTGCGGCTGCCCTCCCCTCACCCCTCTATTTATAGGGGAAGGGGCAAGGGGGGCCGACCCCTCTAGATGGGATCTAGAGGGGGGGGCGGCGGCCAGGGAGGGGTGGCTTGCCCCCCAAGCAAGGGGGGTGCGCCCCCCTTAGGGTTTCCCCCCAACCCTAGGCGCATGGGCCCAAGGGGGGGCGCCCAGCCCACCAGGGGCTGGCTGCTATCCCACGCAGCCCATGTGGCCCCCCGGGAGGGGTGGCCCCTCCCAGTGGACCCCCGGAACCCCTCCGGTGGTCCCGGTACAATACCGGTATGACCCCGAAACTTTCCGGTGTCCGTTTGACAACTTCCCATATATAAATCTTTACCTTCGGACCCTTTCGGAACTCCTCGTGACATCCGGGATCTCATCCGGGACTCCGAACAACATTCGGTAGTCACATACAAGTCTTCCTAATAACCCTAGCGTCACCGAACCTTAAGTGTGTAGACCCTACGGGTTCGGGAGACACGTAGACATGACCGAGACGGCTCTCGGGCAATAACCAACAGCGGGATCTGGATACCCATGTTGGCTCCCACATGCTCCTCGATGATGTCATCGGATGAACCACGATGTCGAGGATTCAATGAACCCCGTATGCAATTCCCTTTGTCAATCGGTACGTTACATGCCCGAGACTCGATCGTCAGTATCCCAATACCTCGTTCAGTCTCGTTACCGGCAAGTCACTTTACTCGTACCGTAATGCATGATCCCGTGACCAAACACTTGGTCACCTTGAGCTCATTATGATGATGCATTACCGAGTGGGCCCAGAGATACCTCTCCGTCATACGGAGTGACAAATCCCAGTCTCGATCCGTGTCAACCCGACAGACACTTTCAAAGATACATGTAATGCACCTTTATAGTCACCCAGTTACGTTGTGACGTTTGGTACACCCAAAGCACTCCTACGGTATCCGGGAGTTACACGATCTCATGGTCTAAGGAAGAGATACTTGACATTGGAAAAGCTCTAGCAAACGAACTAACCGACCTTTGTGCTATGCTTAGGATTGGGTCTTGTCCATCACATCATTCTCCTAATGATGTGATCCCGTTATCAACAACATCCAATGTCCATAGCCAGGAAACCATGACTATCTGTTGATCACAACGAGCTAGTCAACTAGAGGCTCACTAAGGACATATTGTGGTCTATGTATTCACACGTGTATTACGATTTCCAGATAATACAGTTATAGCATGAATAAAAGACTATTATCATGAACAAAGAAATAAAATAATAACACTTTTATTATTGCCTCTAGGGCATATTTCCAACAGTCTCCCACTTGCACTAGAGTCAATAATCTAGTTACATTGTGATGAATCGAACACCCATAGAGTTCTGGTGTTGATCATGTTTCGCTCGCGAGAGAGGTTTAGTCAACGGATCTGCGACATTCAGATCCGTATGTACTTTGCAAATTTCTATGTCTCCATCTTGAACATTCTCACGGATGGAGTTGAAACGACGCTTGATGTGCCTGGTCTTCTTTTGAAATCTGGGCTCCTTCGCAAGGGCAATAGCTCCAGTATTGTCACAGAAAAGTTTGATCAGCCCCGACGCATTGGGTATGACTCCTAGGTCGGTGATGAACTCCTTCACCCAAATAGCTTCATGCGCTGCCTCCGAGGCTTCCATGTACTCCGCTTCACATGTAGATCCCGCCACGACGCTCTGCTTGCAGCTGCACCAGCTTACTGCTCCACCATTCAACATATACACGTATCCGGTTTGTGACTTAGAGTCATCCAGATCTGTGTCGAAGCTAGCATCGACGTAACCCTTTACAACGAGCTCTTTGTCACCTCCATAAATGAGAAACATGTCCTTTGTCCTTTTCAGGTACTTCAGGATATTCTTGACCGCTGTCCAGTGTTCCTTGCCGGGATTACTTTGGTGCCTTCCTACCAAACTTACGGCAAGGTTTACATCAGGTCTGGTACACAGCATGGCATACATAATAGATCCTATGGCTGAAGCATAGGGGATGACACTCATCTCTTCTATATCTTCTGCCGTGGTCGGGCATTGAGCCGAGCTCAATCTCACACCTTGCAATACAGGCAAGAACCCCTTCTTGGACTGATCCATTTTGAACTTCTTCAAAATTTTATCAAGGTATGTGCTTTGTGAAAGACCTATGAGGTGTCTCGATCTATTTCTATAGATCTTGATGCCAAATATATAAGCAGCTTCTCCAAGGTCCTTCATTGAAAAACACTTATTCAAGTAGGCCTTAATGCTGTCCAAGAATTCTATATCATTTCCCATCAAAAGTATGTCATCTACATATAATATGAGAAATGCTACAGAGCTCCCACTCACTTTCTTGTAAACGCAGGCTTCTCCATAAGTCTGCATAAACCCAAACGCTCTGATCATCTCATCAAAGCGAATGTTCCAACTCCGAGATGCTTGCACCAGCCCATAAATGGATCGCTAGAGCTTGCATACTTTGTTGTTCTTAGGATCGACGAAACCTTCTAGCTGCATCATATACAGCTCTTCCTTAAGATAACCGTTAAGGAATGCCGTTTTGACGTCCATCTGCCATATCTCATAATCACAGTATGCGGCAATTGCTAACATGATTCGGACGGACTTAAGCTTCGCTACGGGAGAGAAAGTCTCATCATAGTCAATCCCTTGAACTTGCCGATAACCCTTAGCGACAAGTCGAGCTTTATAGATGGTGACATTACCATCCGCGTCCGTCTTCTTCTTAAAGATCCATTTGTTTTCTATCGCTCGCCGGTCATCGGGCAAGTCAGTCAAAGTCCATACTTTGTTTTCATACATGGATTCTATCTCGGATTTCATGGCTCCAAGCCATTTGTTGGAATCTGGGCCCGCCATTGCTTCTTCATAGTTCGAAGGTTCACCATTGTCTAACAACATGATTTCTAGGACAGGGTTGCCGTACCACTCTGGTGCGGAACGTGTCCTTGTGGACCTACAAAGTTCAGTAGCAACTTGATCCGAAGTACCTTGATCATCATTATTTTCCTCTTCAGTTGGTGTAGGCATCACAGGAACATTTTCTTGGGCTGCACTACTTTCCCGTTCAAGAGGTAGTACTTCATCGAGTTCTACTTTCCTCCCACTTACTTCTTTCGAGAGAAACTCTTTTTCCAGAAATGATCCGTTCTTGGCAACAAAGATCTTGCCCTCAGATCTTAAGTAGAAGGTATACCCAATGGTTTCCTTAGGGTATCCTATGAAGACGCATTTTTCCGACTTGGGTTCGAGCTTTTCAGGTTGAAGTTTCTTGACATAAGCATCGCATCCCCAAACTTTTAGAAACGACAGCTTAGGTTTCTTCCCAAACCATAATTCATACGGTGTCGTCTCAACGGATTTAGACGGTGCCCTATTTAAAGTGAATGTAGCTGTCTCTAGAGCGTATCCCCAAAATGATAGTGTTAAATCGGTAAGAGACATCATAGACCGCACCATATCTAATAGAGTGCGATTACAACGTTCGGACACACCGTTACGCTGAGGTGTTCCAGGCGGCGTGAGTTGTGAAACGATTCCACATTTCCTTAAGTGTGTACCAAATTCGTGACTTAAGTATTCTCCTCCACGATCTGATCGTAGGAATTTTATATTTCGGTCACGTTGATTCTCTACCTCATTCTGAAATTCCTTGAACTTTTCAAAGGTCTCAGACTTGTGTTTCATTAAGTAGACATACCCATATCTACTCAAGTCATCAGTGAGAGTGAGAACATAATGACATCCTCCGCGAGCCTCAACGCTCATTGGACCGCACACATCGGTATGTATGATTTCCAACAAGTTGGTTGCTCGCTCCATTGTTCCGGAGAACGGAGTCTTGGTCATCTTGCCCATGAGGCATGGTTCGCATGTGTCAAACGATTCATAATCGAGAGACTCCAAAAGTCCATTAGCATGGAGTTTCTTCATGCGCTTGACACCAATGTGACCAAGGCGGCAGTGCCACAAGTATGTGGGACTATCGTTATCAACTTTACATCTTTTGGTATTCACACTATGAATATGTGTAACATTACGCTCGAGATTCATTATGAATAAACCATTGACCATAGGGGCATGACCATAAAACATATCTCTCATATAAATAGAACAACCATTATTCTCGGATTTAAATGAGTAGCCATCTCGTATCAAACGAGATCCAGATACAATGTTCATGCTCAAACTTGGCACAAAATAACAATTATTAAGGTTTATAACTAATCCCGTAGGTAAATGTAGAGGTAGTGTGCCGACTGCGATCACATCGACCTTGGAACCGTTCCCGACGCGCATCGTCACCTCGTCCTTCGCCAGTCTCCGCTTATTCCGCAGCTCCTGCTGTGAGTTACAAATATGAGCAACGGCACCGGTATCAAATACCCAGGAGTTACTATGAGTACTGGTAAGGTACACATCAATTACATGTATATCAAATATACCTTTAGTGTTGCCAGCCTTCTTATCCGCTAAGTATTTGGGGCAGTTCCGCTTCCAGTGACCCTTCCCCTTGCAATAAAAGCACTCAGTCTCAGGCTTGGGTCCATTCTTTGACTTCTTCCCGGCAACTGGCTTACCGGGCGCGGCAACCTCCTTGCCGTCCTTCTTGAAGTTCTTCTTACCCTTGCCCTTCTTGAACTTAGTGGTCTTATTGACCATCAACACTTGATGTTCTTTCTTGATTTCAACCTCTGCTGACTTCAGCATAGAAAATACTTCAGGAATGGTCTTTACCATCCCCTGCATATTTTAGTTCATCACAAAGCTCTTGTAGCTTGGTGGGAGCGACTGAAGGATTCTATCAATGACTGCCTCATCAGGGAGGTTAATATTCAGCTGGGTCATACAGTTGTGCAACCCAGACATCTTGAGTATGTGCTCACTGACAGAACTATTTTCCTCCATCTTACAACTATAGAACTTGTCGGAGATGTCATATCTCTCGACCCGGGCGTGAGCTTGGAAAACTAGTTTCAGCTCCTCGAACATCTCATATGCTCCGTGATGCTCAAAACGCTTTTGGAGCCCCGGTTCTAAGCTGTAAAGCATGCCGCACTGAACGAGGGAGTAATCATCAGCACGAGACTGCCAAGCATTCATAATGTCTTGGTTCTCTGGGACGGGAGCGTCACCTAGCGGTCCTTCTAGGACATATTGTTTCCTAGCAGCTATGAGGATGATCCTCAGGTTCCGGACCCAGTCCGTATAGTTGCTGCCATCATCTTTCAGCTTGGTTTTCTCTAGGAACGCATTGAAGTTCATGTTGACATGAGCGTTGGCCATTTGATCTACAAGACATATTTGCAAAAGGTTTTAGACTAAGTTCATGATAATTAAGTTCATCTAATCAAATTATTGAATGAACTCCCACTCAGATTTGACATCCCTCTAGTCATCTAAGTGTTACACGATCCGAGTCGACTAGGCCGTGTCCGATCATCACGTGAGACGGACTAGTCATCGTCGGTGAACATTCTCATGTTGATCGTATCTTCCATACGACTCGTGTTCGACCTTTCGTTCTTCGTGTTCCGAGGCCATGTCTGTACATGCTAGGCTCGTCAAGTTAACCCTAAGTGTTTTGCATGTGTAAAACTGTCTTACACCCGTTGTATGTGAACGTAAGGATCTATCACAGCCGATCATCACGTGGTGCTTCGAAACGACGAACTTTAGCAACGGTGCACAGTTAGGGGAGAACACTTCTTGAAATTGTTGTAAGGGATCATCTTACTTACTACCGTCATTCTAAGTAAACAAGATGCATAAAACATAATAAACATCACATGCAATTATATAAAGTAGTGACATGATATGGCCAATATCATATAGCTCCTTTGATCTTCATCTTCGGGGCTCCATGATCATCTTGTCACCGGCATGACACCATGATCTCCATCATCGTGTCTTCATGAAGTTGTCACGCCAACGACTACTTCTACTTCTATGACTAACGTGTTTAGCAATAAAGTAAAGTAGTTTACATGGCGTTCTTCAATGACACGCAGGTCATACAAAAATAAAGACAACTCCTATGGCTCCTGCCGGTTGTCATACTCATCGACATGCAAGTCGTGATTCCTATTACAAGAACATGATCTCATACATCACAATATATCATTCATCATTCATCACAACTTCTGGCCATATCACATCACATGACAATTGCTGCAAAAACAAGTTAGACGTCCTCTAATTGTTGTTGCATCTTTTACGTGGCTGCAATTGGGTTCTAGCAAGAATGTTTTCTTACCTACGAATAACCACAACGTGATCTTGTCAACTTCTATTTACCCTTCATAAGGACCCTTTTCATCAAATCCACTTCAACTAAAGTGGGAGAGACAGACACCCGCCAGCCACCTTATCCAACTAGTGCATGTTAGTCGGTGGAACCGGTCTCACGTAAGCGTACGTGTAAGGTTGGTCCGGGCCGCTTCATCCAACAATACCGCTGAAGCAAGATAAGACTAGTAGCGGCAAGCAAGTTGACAAGATCTACGCCCACAATAAAATTGTGTTCTACTCGTGCAAAGAGAACTACGCATAGACCTAGCTCTGATGCCACTGTTGGGGAACGTTGCAGAAAATTAAAATTTTCCTACGGTTTCACCAAGATCCATCTATGAGTTCATCTAAGCAACAAGTCAAGGGAGTGAGTTTGCATCTATATACCACTTGTAGATCGCGTGCAGAAGCGTTCAAGGGGATGGTGATGATGGAGTCGTACTCGACGTGATTCGGATCACCGATGACCAAGTGCTGAACGGACATCACCTCCGCGTTCAACACACGTACGGTACGGGCGACGTCTCCTCCGTCTTGATCCAGCAAGGAGGAAGGAGAGGTTGAGGAAGACAGCTCCAACGGCAGCACGACGGCGTGGTGTTGTTGGTGCAGCAGTACTCCGACAGGGCTTCGCCAAGCACGTACGGAGGAGGAGAGGTGTTGGGGAGGGGAGGGGCTGCGCCTTGGCTTGTGGTGCGGCTGCCCTCCCCTCACCCCTCTATTTATAGGGGAAGGGGCAAGGGGGGCCGACCCCTCTAGATGGGATCTAGAGGGGGGGCGGCGGCCAGGGAGGGGTGGCTTGCCCCCCAAGCAAGGGGGGTGCGCCCCCCTTAGGGTTTCCCCCCAACCCTAGGTGCATGGGCCCAAGGGGGGGGGCGTGCCCAGCCCACCAGGGGCTGGCTGCTATCCCACGCAGCCCATGTGCCCCCCCGGGAGGGGTGGCCCCTCCTAGTGGACCCCCGGAACCCCTCCGATGGTCCCGGTACAATACCGGTATGACCCCGAAACTTTCCGGTGTCCGTTTGACAACTTCCCATATATAAATCTTTACCTCCGGACCCTTTCGGAACTCCTCGTGACATCCGGGATCTCATCCGGGACTCCGAACAACATTCGGTAGTCACATACAAGTCTTCCTAATAACCCTAGCGTCACCGAACCTTAAGTGTGTAGACCCTACGGGTTCGGGAGACACGTAGACATGACCGAGACGGCTCTCGGGCAATAACCAACAGCGGGATCTGGATACTCATGTTGGCTCCCACATGCTCCTCGATGATGTCATCGGATGAACCACGATGTCGAGGATTCAATGAACCCCGTATGCAATTCCCTTTGTCAATCGGTACGTTACATGCCCAAGACTCGATCGTCAGTATCCCAATACCTCGTTCAGTCTCGTTACCGGCAAGTCACTTTACTCGTACCGTAATGCATGATCCCGTGACCAAACACTTGGTCACCTTGAGCTCATTATGATGATGCATTACCGAGTGGGCCCAGAGATACCTCTCCGTCATACGGAGTGACAAATCCCAGTCTCGATCCGTGTCAACCCAACAGACACTTTCGGAGATACCTAGTCACCCAGTTACGTTGTGACGTTTGGTACACCCAAAGCACTCCTACGGTATCCGGGAGTTACACGATCTCATGGTCTAAGGAAGAGATACTTGACATTGGAAAAGCTCTAGCAAACGAACTAACCGACCTTTGTGCTATGCTTAGGATTGGGTCTTGTCCATCACATCATTCTCCTAATGATGTGATCCCGTTATCAACGACATCCAATGTCCATAGCCAGGAAACCATGACTATCTGTTGATCACAACGAGCTAGTCAACTAGAGGCTCACTAGGGACATATTGTGGTCTATGTATTCACACGTGTATTACGATTTCCGGATAATACAGTTATAGCATGAATAAAAGACTATTATCATGAACAAAGAAATATAATAATAACACTTTTATTATTGCCTCTAGGGCATATTTCCAACAATAACTATTGCATGAGGAATCGCAACCGGCATAATTATCCATCACTGATCCATTGCCTACGAGCTTTTCACATAATGTTCTTCGCTTATTTACTTTTCCGTTGCTACTGTTACAACTACTACAAAAACCCAAAAACATTTATCTTTACTTTTGTTACCGTTACTATTATAATCATACCACTTTTGCTACTAAACACTTTGTTGCAGATACTAAGTTATCCAGGTGTGGTTGAATTGACAACTCAACTGCTAATACTCAAGAATATTCTTTGGCTCCCCTTGTGTCGAATCAATAAATTTAGGTTGAATACTTCACCCTCGAAAGCTGTTGCGATCCCCTATACTTGTGGGTTATCAGTTGTACGTAGTGTTCATCCGGTGTGTCCTGAGAACGAGATATGTGCAGCTCCTATCGGGATTTGTCGGCACATCGGGCGGCTTTGCTGGTCTTGTTTTACCATTGTCAAAATGTCTTGTAAACCAGGATTACGAGACTGATCGGGTCTTCCTGGGAGAAGGATTATCCTTCGTTGACCGTGAGAGCTTGTGATGGGCTAAGTTGGGACACCCCTGCAGGGTATAAACTTTCGAGAGCCGTGCCCGTGGTTATGTGGCAGATGGAAATTTATTAATATCCGGTTGTAGAGAACTTGACACTTGACTTAATTAAAATGCATCAACCGCGTGTGTAGCCGTGATGGTCTCTTCTCGGCGGAGTCTGGAAAGTGAACACAGTCTTGGTGTTATGATTGTGCGTACGTAGTTTCAGGATCACTTCTTGATCACTTCTAGCTTCTCGACCGTTCCGTTGCTTCTCTTCTCGCTCTTACTTGCGTATGTTAGCCACCATATTTTCTTAGTGCTTGCTGCAACTCCACTTCATTACCACTTCCTATCCATAAGCTTAAATAGTCTTGATCTCGCGGGTTTTGAGATTGCCGAGTCCTCGTGACTCACCAGATACTATCACAACAGTTGCAGGTGCCGATGATTCTAGTGCAGGTGATGCTACCGAGCTCAGATGGGAGCTCAACGAAGATCTTGGTCGTTGCTATGTTTCGTTTCATGTTGATCAGTAGTGGAGCCCAGTTGGGATGATCGGGGATCTAGCAGTTGGGTTATCTTCTTTTCTTTTGGCTTCGTCCATAGTCGGACTATGTGTGTACTCTGAATGATGTATAAATTATATGTTCATTGTGTGAAGTGGCGATTGTAAGTCAACTCTTTATCCCATTCTTGTTCATTACATGGGATTGTGTGAAGATGACCCGTCTTGCGACAAAACCACCATGCGGTTATGCCTCTAAGTCGTGCTTAGACACATGGGAGATATAGCCGCATCGTGGGTGTTACATATACGGAACAGGAAAAGGAAGAAGAGCTTGTGTGTGATTAAGTTGGATATGATGAAAGCATATGACCGAGTTGAGTGGGTATTTCTTGAGATGATTATGACACGATTTGGTTTTGAACCCCAGTGGGTCTCCATGATAATGAGATGCGTCACCTCAGCTGTTTCTCTGTTAAGTTAAATGGTGCGCTATTCAGGAGTTTTATACCATCTCGTGGTTTAAGACAGGGGGATCCGTTGTCACCATGTTTGTTTCTCTTCTGTGTGGAGGAAATTTCAGCTCTTCTCAAGAAGGTTCAGACTGACAAACAGTTGTCAAGTGTGAAGTTTGGGAGCACTGGCCCCATGTAACTCACCTTTTGTTTGTAGATGATAGTATAGGTTTCCTTGAGGGAACCAAGGAGAACATGGAGATTTTAAAACAAATTCTTGAGAAGTATGAAAAAGCGTTCAGACAAAAGGTTAACTTGCAAAAATCCTCGATCTTTTTTTGGAAAAGGAAGCCAAAATGTGATGAAGGAACAGATGAAGCAGATTGTGGGGATTCAGTCTGAAGCCCTTAGTGAACGGTATTTGGGGCTCCCAACACTGGTTGGCAGGTCCAAGGATGGCACTTTTAAACATGTAACAGAGTGTGCTAAGGGTAAAGTATGTGGTTGGAAGGGCCAAGGATTGTCCAAAGCGGCTAGAGAAGTGCTCGTCAAGTCTGTTTTGCAAGCGACACCGACCTACACCATGAGTTGTTTTCACCTCTCGAAGAAAATGTGCCGGAACCTGACTTCAATCTCGTCCAAATTCTGGTGGGGTGCAATGAATGGTGAGAGAAGGGTCCATTGGATCGCTTGGCAGAAGATGTGTGCGAGCAAGAGGGATGGGGGCATGGGGTTTCGTGACCCCGAGGCTTTCAACCAAGCGTTGTTGGCGAAACAAGCATGGCGTATCCTTGAAGTCCCAACTTCTCTATGTGCTAGGGTGCTTAAAGCGAGGTATTTTAAAGATGACTCAATCTTGTCCGCTTCCTGTCCAGCTTCGGGTTCTTTCACCTTCAGGAGCATTTTGCATGGCCGGGATTTGCAAAGGAGGGCCTGATATGGAGAGTAGGCTCGGGTGTCAATATTAACATCCATCATGACTCGTCGATACCTCGGAGCGGGAGCTCTAAACCTCTAGGCCAAGTATACATGCAGGGCATAACCAAGGTGGCACACTTACTCAATCCCGATGGTATGTCTTGGAATGAGTAGCTGGTGGATCAGATGTTCACACCGGCGGATGCGAGGGACGTGAAGAAAATCGCTATTGGTGGACCGGAGGCTAATGATTTCCTGGCATGGAACTTTACGCGTAATGGGGCATTCACAGTTAGGTCGGCGTACCATCTGCGAATGTCTCTGAAAAGAGCGAGGGCCAGACAGCCGGAGTCTTCGAGTTCGGTAGCCATGCACAAAGGATATTTGGCGCTGTGGGATACGAGTGCGTCGGGCAAGGTCAAAATCCACATGTGGCGTATGATCCGCAACGGGCTTGCTGTGGGTGCAGAACTCCATCGACGTCGGATTAAGCCGGGCGTTTTTTGTGTTGTGTGTGCCCGAGAAGAGACTATAACGCATAGATTTTGGGGCTGCCAACATTCAGTCATGTTTTGGGAGATGCTGCGGGCACAGGTCGGGCTGGTTTTGGAAGAACCACCAAAACATATTGAGACTCAGCGAGCTCTAGCATCTTGGCTACTTGACTGGTTTTCTCGGGCGAGTGGCGACGAGAAGGAGGTGATGCTTCAGGCGGCCTATAGCCTGTGGTTGGCACGTAACGACGCAAGGGATGGGCGGAAGATAATATCGCCACATGAAATAACAGCTAATGTGCAGGTGCAAGTTGCAGAGTGGAGAGCATCTCATGAGACGAGGGCGTCACAACCGGAGCCAAAGACTGTTCAGCGTTGGTCACCACCTGCAATGGGTAAAGATCAACTCTGATGGCCCGGTCTCAAGGTACGGGGAGAAAGGAGGAGGTGGGGCGGTTCTTCGTGATCACCAAGCGGCGTTCCGAGCTGGGCTGTGTCACTTCTTCCCAAATAATGTTGATCCTGAGATGGTTGAGGTGTTGGTTTGCAGACAAGCTGTTCGAATGGCGATTGATCTAAGCTTAAGTCGGGTGCATGTCGAGCTTGATTGTCTGGCTCTGGTCAAGATGCTCAACGACCCGCAGAAGAATTTGTCTGTTGTCGGGCCTTGGGTGGAGGAGATTAAGGCGATGCTTCGGTCTATGGAGGAATCCAAGGTGTCATGGATTCGTCGGTCTGGGAATGTAGCCGCTCATAAGCTAGCGAAAGTAGGGGTATGGGGAGAACCGTTCGAAGATTTGGGTGGGCTCGCCACCAGATTTTATTTTAGATGTAATTTCAGACGAGATTCCTAGCTTTGGTTAAATAAAGCGGCATGATTTTCCCCTAAAAAAAGATGTTGATCTATGGTCCGAAAACCGGCAGGATAGAGATGGTGGAGGTTCACGTCGGCGATAACGGCCAAGGTTTCACAACATGAACTTTTTTTAACTTTTTTTTTTGACAAAGGTTGTTATTGTCTTGGTTCTTTCATTTCTTGGAGAAGAGGCTGATGTCAACAATACGAGCTTGTGTTCCATATCCTTTTATTATCAGGATATTATATACTGTATTAAACATAAATCAGGATTTCGATCGATCGAGAGAAAGAGAGAGCATGAGCAGCCGGTTTGTGAATCTGGGGGTGAGGAACATGAACGGCCGTCCCGCCCCCTTCAACCTATACCGCGTAGATCCAGCGAAGTTGTTCTACCCGGCTGTCGGCGCATCAGCAACAGCAACGTCGTCCGAAGGAAGATCATCAGATCCAATGACAATGATAAAATCTCGGTTACCTAGGCCGGCCATCTCCTTCGACTGGCCCTGCGAAAAGAACCATGCCGCGGCCGGGCAGATCGATTTCATGTCCATCGGCCGCGGCGGGAACGCCATCATCGCCGTGGACAACGTCGGCCGCACCATCCTGTATGACGCAGACCTCCACACCGTCCGCACCAGCCTGCCCATGATGTCCCAACCCATGCGGGTCCCCATCGCCATTGCCGTCGGCGACGACGACCTGTTCGTCATGGCGAGCAGGCCCGGCCCGCGGCCCTAGATAGAATGCTTCCAGGCCCTCCTCCGCGACGGCAAGTCGATCTCGTCCTTCAAGAAATGGCGTTGGATCTACCTCCAGCCACCGCTCTTCACCTGGCGCTGCGAATATGACCATCATCCGGTCTGCTGCTGCTGCCGCTACCACGACAGCGACGGCTTGCCGGGCACTGAGTTCCAAGACGCCTTTGCAATCTGCGCCCACGCGATGGTCGGCGACTCGCAGATCTGGATATCCACGCCAGCCGCCGGCACGTATACCTTGGACACGGAGAGCGGCGCGTGGAGCAAGGCCGGCGACTGGGCGCTGCCGTTCAGAGGGCGCGCGGTGTACGTCCCAGAGGACGATCTCTGGTTTGGCTTTTTGCCGGACTACGAGCAGCTCTGCGCGTTTGACCTGACCGCCATGTCGACGGCGATGGCGCCGCCCGTGCCGCTGACAGCGTGGGACGATCTGGACTGGCCGGAAAGCTGGGTCCCGATGGCCGGACGTATCGTGCCGCTGGGCTCTGGCAGGTTCTGCGTCGCCAGGTTCTTCTATACCTGGGTGAACCAATTGATCACGTTCGCCAGCGGGCTCACCTATGATAACTACACCACGACGAATCTTGTGGTGCTCACCGGCGTGGAAGTGGAACGCGGTGGCGCGCACGGGCTGGGAAGGATGGTCCGGCACAAGTCCAAGCGGTACGACCTCGGCTGCAATGTCGCCAAAGCCCCGTGGATGAATGGTACGGAAGAGCTCTCTCTCGTGCTTCTGCTGCCGTGCTATATACGCATGGTGCTTGTGTTTTTGTTATGGGTGAAAATGAAAATGCTTAGAGTATCTACAGCCGGGCGACTCAAACCGCCCTCAAACGCTCGGGCAGCCCGTCCAATCACTGACCGGTCGTGAAAATCTGATCCAAACGGACGTATCAAATGGGTCTCAAACGCTCGGACTGACCGGCATCCCTCATATCCGAGTGAATTGCTGAAAACATCAACACTGAAGGCTAGGGTTGCAGAAACCACCCTTCTACAGTTTTGTGTCAAAAACCACTAATTTTAAGCCTATTTTTTTGCAAATAACACTAGTTGTGGTGCTCACCGGCGTCATACAGGATGATTCGGCACAAGTCCAAGCGTTACGACTTCAGCTGCAACTTGGCCAAAGCCCTGTGAATCACGCAAGGGAGGCCTCCCCTGCCTTTTTTTGCATGCGTGCTATGCGTGGTGCTCCTGTTTTTGTTATGGCTGAAGTAGTTGGGAAAAATAAGAACAATACTGTATACTACTGGATTGTTACTTACTGTAGTTGCCAATTAGTGCGGAGAATCTTTCGCACTAACAGAAACATCTCGAAGGAATATGTGAAAGATGCAGCTGAACCCCATGACAGCTACCTTCTATTAGCCGTTTGACTTTGCGTTGAGATCCTATTTAAGACATCTCCAATGCCGATCCTCAAACCTTCCACATACGTTTAAATTGTGCGGTCCGGACGTGGTGTGCCATAGAACGCAGACCTATATCAGTTCGCTTGGTGGTGCGGACATATTTTTTCTCGCAAACCGAAGACAGGGGGCCTTGCGAGCCTCCAGACCGCTGCGACGCCCGTTCTTGACTACCCTGGTCCATCAAAAACCCTCCCCACGCCCGTGTATGTTCCCATCCGGCGCCAACTGCCCACATTCATGCCGCTATAGAGCGGCCGCTCCGCATTCACGACGGTCCAGAGCAGACGCTAACTCTCATGACGCCATCATTGTAGCGGCGTGCCGATCGAGAGTGCCGCCCGCTCCGCGTCCCCAGTGTCCGCATTTGTTCAATGTCAGAGATACGTTTACTGTACGAGACGGGATGTATATCTACCATGCCCATTCAATGCCTATCCGTATGTATGTTGTCATTAAGCAGGCTAGCCAGCCGAGGAACCAACACCAGCGTCGCGCATTGATGCACCCGGACGCTTGGCCCCACCGGAATCCGCTATTTAAGGCGGTCACACCCGACTAAACTCTACGCCACAACACATCCAGTCTATCCTCCTCCCTTACACCACATCCACCATGACCGCCAGCGGGAACGCTCTGTGGGAGAGCCTATCGACGGAGATGAAGCACGAGGTCGCCACCCTTGCGGCCTCCTGGAAGAGCTGGTGTGCCAAGCAAATCGAAGACGGCATGTCGACTAGCTCCCCCGAGGTCTTTGACAACGACCCCACAACAGAGACAGGGTCCGACGACAACACAACACCGGAGCCGGCGCCGATGCATGGCAGCTTCACCATGGAGCAGGTGCAGGCGCACTACGACACCGCCATGGCGGATGAGGAGCAGTCTGCTTCGGCTCCTATGTCGGCGTTCCGGCAGGTGCAGAAAGAGCAGAGGCGCAACCTGCTCCTCCTTGAGCAGCAACGTCTAGCGGAGGGCCAAATCTATGGCGAGCGTGCAAGCGAGGAGGCCGTGGTCGCCGAACTCCATTGTGGAGCAGCTGGCGCTCTACGAGCCCGCTCGTGCTCAAGACGTCTCTCTCAATGCAGTGTCGACGCAGCCTGACGCGGGTGCGGACACAAGCGCTGGCGGTCGAGAACGAGAACACCGCCAGGTGCGCCTCCTACGCGCTGCCGTCCAACTTTCGGGACGCATGTGGCATGTGGACAACGAAGTACTGTCCACGTCCATCATCGACCTCACGTCCATCGGAACCGGCGACAGACAGGTCGCGGGCTCCTCCGAGGATGAGTAGGACATGAGGATGAGTAGGACATGGGAGGCGGCAGGGTATGGTGTCCCAAGTGGGCCGGTCTGTCTCCCATGTTCTACTCTTCATCGCCGGAGACCGCACCTTCATTTCACGGGTCTTAAACCCCGCCGCCGCTCATGGAGACCGCAGATGGAGGACATGGTCGCTGATGTGGGATACAAAGGAAGTGGATGACGGCTGCTGCCATAGGATAAGTTTAGGGTCGGGTTTCTTTTTTTGTCCTAAATGATCAAAATGTAATGAAAATCCACCGTGTTTGCATGAATCTCGTTCGATTTATATGAAAGTCCGCCTTGTTTGCATGAATTTCGTCCGATTATAGTTCAAACAGTGGTTGAAATGTAGTATACAGGTAGCGTTGGATGGTCGGCTCCCGTATTAGTGTCCGCGGACTTGTCCCCCCGTCCGCGGATAGATGCCGGAGCAAATTTGCAAGTAATCGTTGGAGATGCCCTTACTATCCAAACAACTCGCTTCCTATCAACCCTATTTTCAGAAGTCTTGCTTCTTTTGGTACAATTTCTCATGTAGGAGTAGTATCTATCTACAAGGAATTATCATTCATAAACAGAGATATGGAGAGTTTGCGAGCAAGCAGCTACTTATCAATTAATATTACATATACAACATCGTACAAGGAACAAGACAACAATTATCCAAAATATCATGAGTAACAATACAATGGCGTAAAGATATGCACAGTTGCTTCTATGGCATATCGCAACCCACAAAACACTCTGGGAACTAATGATGCCGAAGGATAAAAGCTCTTATCAACTTCTAAGTAGGGTTGTTTACGTGGAAGACACTTATAGAAGGAAGTACTCCAGGGATCGTACGCTTGACCATATTGTGTCTGGAAGGAAGTTCTCGGGGCATCTCTACACGTCAGTGGCCTCAAATCTCTCAGCATTTTATCTTGTTTCCTGCAATATGCTCAATATGCTTAAACTCTTGCTCGCCATCGAGCAATGCAAGAAACTACAATAATGCAAACGAAATTTTGGAAACTGGAGGTAGGGCCAAATTAAACCATATAGGTTGGTTTGTTAATTTACTTCTGGTACATGGTAATTAATATTTCTTTTTTGGCATTGAGAACAATTAGTAACTTTACTTTTTTTGCGGGGTAATTAGTAACTTTATTGAGACAGAGGAAATAACTGAGGATGGGCCAACAAGCATGGTAGAACACACATACCTCACTAGTTGAATTGCTCATCTTGAAAATAATTATGTTCGGTTGGCCAATAATGCTCACCCGGAGGAGAAGTTTCCAGCCATGTCTCACTGTGATTAGTCTGTTGAAATTTAAACTGTTATTACTTATGTTAAATGGAAAGCAGCTGTAAGCAGTTATCATCAATCAAGAAACCCAACTGGTAAAAGTGATTTGAAGAACGTAAGCTAGCTTAGCTCTTATAATTGTTTTGTACGACACACACCATCATGTGAATTTCTTATGCAATCTGTAAGTTGATTGGTGCAAGCTGAGTTTAAGGTAAGATCAGGTGTAGTCGTTCTCTCTTGTGGGGTCACGGAAATGCTACCATATCATTGCTACAGACGATTTAAAATTATAACTGGAACCAGAAATATTGTTACCTGCAAATATAAAAGATAAATATTTTTCACTACTGCAAATACTTTCTTTCTGCTACAAATAACTTGAATTTTAGCTCCATACACGAAAACGACATAACAACTATGCTAGGAACCACAATGGAAAGGAAAAAAATTTGAAACTGGAGTGAAGGCGAAATCATAGAGACTTGTCAATTTTCATCTGGTCGGGTAGTATTCATTTATGTCATGGACAAACAATTAGCAACTGCGGTTAGACAGAAGAATAGATTGATGTGGCCAACAAAGCACGCTATGGATATTACCTCAAAAGATGAATTGTGTTCCCAAGGCATAGGATATGGAAAAGGTTTATCTGGAGCATAATCATGTGTAATTCCCATCAAATGGTCAACCCAAGCAGAAGTAGTATCGGGTTGTCGTGGCTCATAGCCACCAATCTGCAAAAAAGTCAAGCTTTTATTATTAATATATCTTAAACAGAATACAGCTTTAAGCATGCAGGTTATCGACAAGTAGCTAGCAGACCAAACTTGCTAAAAGTTACTGAACAGTGTTAGCAAGCTTATTAACTCTTCTAGCTGTTGTATACAGCAACAACAACATAAAAGCATGTATAATGGCTGATTCTTTTCTTATGTATTCATGTCATTTAAAGTGACAATATACATGTTGTACAATAGATTATTTCTTAATATCATCCCTAAGAATTAATATGTGTGGGCTTAGAATTATAGAGTGAAATTAAACTATAACACAGACTGAGAGGGGAGATATCTCGTACAATGGAGGGAGAAAAAGGCATATCTTTGCTTGCTAAGATATCTTCTTTTACTTAGACAAGGCAAACATCTTTTCCAGTTTCTCTCTCTTCCAACTATGCAGCCATTCTATGTAGAGTAGCAGTGCTAATTAAGCGCACCATTGTACATATAGTAATGCCAACTCGTTTTATGGATGCATGATCCAGATTTGGTTGGCCCAAGCCGAGTTCAAGCTAGTTAGCGTACCGTGGCATTCTGGTTGGGTGTAAAAGAATTCATGCTATTCCCAAACGAAGTAATGGACAAGTCATTCTGCATTGACATCTGATGAGCAGGAGGATCCGGTTGGGGAAGCTGGAAACATGAAGTAATGATGAGTAAGTTCCTTCAATTTCAATAATAACACCACTACAAACCTACCGATATTATGATCTTAGTAAAAAACCAACATATCGAAGAAATGTCAAATACAAAAATTAGCTATATTATTCTTTAATTGGTCCACTTGATCAAGTCAAATTAAAAAGTGGGCTTTTTAAATTTGGTCTCAACATAGGAGCAGGAATTCTGGAAGAGCTTAAGCACATTGGAGAAGTCATTTCCACATCTAGTAAATATTAAAAAGACCAAATTAATAGCATGATTAATAGTATAACCAACAACCAGCTATATGAAGTTGTCGTGGCATGTATGGCCAACCTAACAACACATTCATATAAGGCTAGTCATAGCAAGGAGTAACTTACATTAGTGTCATGCATATGACACTAGTCTATATTACTACATTTATAGTGCAAAGTATCATACATATAGTATCATAAAAGGTTGCATTTATTAGCTTGTGGACTCAATTTTTCTTGGGATGCCCTATGTGATGGTAACATAATATGTTACTACCACCATCATCTCTTTTCACATTTAATACTATGCCATGTCATCACTATGACTACTTCGCATTGCACGAATAATATGTTTTGAGGATGCATGTTACTACTCCCTCTCTCTCAGTTTATAGGGCGTGCGCATATCCTTAGGTCGTCAATTTGACCAACCTAATACAAGTCATATCTTATAAAAAATATACCAATATAAACTTTAGATGTTCCACATTTTCAAACCGTATAATTTTTGTGTTATATAGTTTATATTAGGGTGATAAAATTGGCAACCTAGGTATACGCATAGGACTTGTAAATTGAAACGGAGGGAGTACCTATGTTACTTCCACCATGTCTAGCCTAACAGTTCAGCCATACTTGCATGCTATGTAATTAATGTGTGGCCCATCATATTCTCTCACAAAGGATGTTGGAGTCGATGCTACAACTGGCTATAATCCTATAGTTTGGTTCTCTTCTCTCTCCTCCAACTAAGCAAAAATCTAATGTGGCATCTCTTATAGCCCGTCTATGTCACTCTATTATACTTACTCTAATATCGCCTGCATTGGAAACTAGTAGGAAGTATACCATGGATGTATAATATTGCAATTAACGGCGCAAGTGGTAGACATATTCATGATAGAGTTTACAGGAGGATCGTGATCGTATGCAAAACTTGCCGTGGCAACTTCTAGTTGATACTATTTGAAGAAAAGAGCCCATGCATTATAAATGCAAAGCAAAACTAGTAAGGACTTTACCATGTCTGTATACCAAGTGTTGTCTTGACTCATCAGAGAGTTTCCAGAAGGAGCATTAGCGTATCCAAAACTCTGTAGATAAAGAGAAATCGCAAGGTTACTTCTAGTTGATACTATTAGCTAGAAAGGTAAATATCACATGCGTTATCATTGCACAAGTAAAAAGAAAGTTTACCGTGGGCATATCATACAAGATGTCATTCATAGGATAAGGGTAGTAGGATGGACAAATCATGGAGTTCTCAGGAGTATAATTACATCCGTCACTCTGCAACATCATAATCAAGAGCAATTGCCAAGGTTACTCCCAGATACCATATGAACAACAAATATCACATGCATTACCATTGCAAAGGAAACTTGAAGGGAAATGTACCATGGTCGGCGTTTCATATGACCGGGTGTCATTAAAAAGCCAATTAGTACACGGGCTCATCAAAAATTCCTCAAGAGGAGCACTACGGCCAACACTCTGCAAAATTAACATCGAAAAGTTTGAACCAGCTTATAGAAAAATTTACCAAAATCTATAGTATCAAATCAATACCATTAGATTCATCATAGAATACATTTTCATATGATATAAATTTTGTATCGAAATAGAAATATTTTTCTATATAAGTTTGGTCAAAGTTAGTGAAGCTTGATTTCCATGAAAACCAATACACACTATATTATTGAAGGGACGGAGAGAGTATCAATTGCCTGTCTGTGGTCGCCGGATTTGATAATTTCCTTGAAATTCGTCCATGCATGTACTAGTTTGGGTTTCTCCTATTTTGGTATGTATTAAAATGTGTGGAAACCCAAACATTATGTCTGTGCCCCAAAGAGTGGGTAGGGTTTATATATATCGATGCACGAACAGAAATATGCGTGCAATTATATACTCATGCATGCATGGCTCTACACATGGTTCAAACGAGACAAATTTGGGCACTGAGTTTTGCCACTGACACAGAAATTCATTTAGCACTTGTATGTGGCAATAATTTTCAACAGAAAAGGGAAACATATATACCTCGCAAGCGGACGTCAGTAAGTCCCGATTGACATTAGGATAGCCTTTCCGATGTAGCACGCAGATAGCAACATGTGGCTAATAAAACAAATCCACACGAAAGATCAATTAATAATATGTTGCCTAACTTCGTGAAAAAATTGTATACATGAGTTAACCCCGTTTTTTATCTAATGTTGTTAGATGCAAAATACTGCAGTCATTGTAGAAAGAGCTAATGCAGAAACATGGATAATTCCGGGATATATGAGTCCTACAGTAGAAGGATTAAGAAATAAACTTTCTGATCGAAATAATTTGAGGATGTAAATCCTGCAGTAGAAGTGTTAAGCAATAAACTTTCTGATCGATGCCTTATTGCCATATGCACAAAAACATCATCTATTTTTTTCCTAAAAGAAATTAAATAGCATTTCAGTTTAATTTTACGTAGCTTCGATTCGACACCTGAAAAGTCTTTTGGTACCCATGGCTCCATGAGATCAGTTCATATAGAACATAAAATCAAAACTCATGTGTGCGAAGTTGCAAACATTGCAAGCCAAACATCTTCCTACCTGCTGGATTTTCAGAGTAAACTGAATCACGGTGAATCCATCCTTGGGATAGTACAAAGTAGTCATGTCAAACAGCTGGCTTTCTGCCTTTGGTATATGTGGTCCTTTGTTCTCCCATGTCCCTCCTCGCAAAGCCATCCTGCTGCGAGGCTTGATAAGCGTGCAAAACACCAGTACTGGTGTTTCCACAACATCTTTGTGCAATTCGTTTGTCAGTAGCCCACCTGCTCGTGCAAGAGAGCAGTATGTGAGCTCGATCTCTACATGGTTTGCGGGGTCTTTTCAGGCGGAATTTTTCGCGCCGGCCCGCATTTTGACGGTTATTTTGCAGGTCAGAGCTTTTTGCGGGATCTGCTAAAGATGCTCTAATGCATGGAAAACTTGAAAGCTTACTTACTTTGCTGCTGCCAGTCGGGGAACTCCTCGTACACGCGGAGCCAGCGGACCTGGCGGGCGGCGCCGCACCGGAGGTACTTCCCCCAGAGAGACGGCCATCTTGCTGGGGCCGGAGTCGTACATCTCAACAGATTTCGACAACCAATCTTTCTCAGAAATCAAGGACTCCCGGTCGACGCCGCGGGAACCAGTGCTGCTCATCTCTCTCTCTCTCTCTCCTCGATGGATCGATCTTCTCAGTGAGCTCCGGCGTCAGTGCGTCTCTCGTCTTGAGCTCCTGGCACTGCGCCAGTCACTTTATATAGGGGAACAGCCCGAGAAGAGGTGGGGGAGTGAGGAGAGAGGAGCGGGGGATATGAAAATGCAGGTCCGAGGCCAGGTCGGGGACGGAGTCCGGGGGTGTCAGATCGTGCGGCGGGCACGAGGAGGCCGACTGAGGTAGGGGAGCTCCGGGAGATTCTAATTCCGAGCTGGGAAACGGCTCGAGAGAGACAGAGGGAGAGAGCAAGAGGGTAGAGCAGCGAGGTTTTGGGGTGGGGGAGAATCCCGAGGAAGGGCTAGTAGCTGTACTGTACTGTACTACCGTCGACGCCGCTCAGGACAAGAACCCACGTGGCGGCGCTGCTGCAGGACATGATCACCTCTAGTGCAGTATAAGGAATGGTGGTCAACTCGTCGTCGTATACTTTCCTTTTAAAAAATCTGGCGGCGCTGATGCAAAGTTGCTCTTCGCGGAGCCAGCGTTCGCCCGAGTCCGGCACACCGGTTGAGGAACAGGGCTAGCTGCAGACAGCACAGAACGACGACGTCACACTGTGATTTTTTCGTACAGGTGAAGGGGCTGTTCGGTACTAGTGCTCCGCTTCCCAACTGCGGGAGCGGAGTTGGCGGAGTTGCAATTTCCCCGCTCCGCAGATTCCAGGAGGGGGTGATTACCGAACAGGGTCTAAGAAAGCCTGCCAAAGAGACTGCACCAGAGTGCAGGTGTGACATGCAACTGGCCTTGGAGCTCGGTGATGAGCGTCTAACAATGGACAGTATGGACTGGTCTCTTTTGAAGAAGAGAGGAATGACACGAACGAGATGATGGTGAATTTTGGTGGACATCACCCCAGAACGTGGGTACGTAACGTACTAACGGTAGGAGGCATGCAGCATTGCCTACTGTAATCATGGAAAACCAACTAATGAGCACGAGTTTCTTGGAGCTCGTAGTGGACGAGTCGTGCGAGGAGGCCACCATGAAATGAAGAAGATGTGTGCAAGGTCGATTTGTGGTGACTTGGGACACACACACACAGAGAGAGAGACACACACACACAAAGAGAGAGAGAGAGAGAGAGAGAGTGTGTGTTTAATTTCTAAATTTATATAAATATATATCACATAAAATATTTTAGATACAAATAGGAAGATACTATTCTTACTTGTCTATACATAAAATATATTTTTTGGTTGTATTAATAATGGTCAAATTTTGGAATCTTGACATGTGTATTTACTCGTCTTTTTATTTTTGAATGGGATAGTAGGCAAAAGTACGAGCATCTCTAAGGGTCAGTTTGGATAGTGTTCTGGACGTCGTTCGTGGCAAAAGTTCATGCCTGGGCCTGCATGATGGATCCGGCTTGCCTGCTCCCTTCCCATGTTCTCATCCGTGCTCCCACCTCATCCTACGGCTGTCTTTGTTTCTTTTTCCTTTCTAATCTAATCATCTCCCCCCCTGATTTTAAGGTGGTAGGGCCGGGCCTTATTTTGTTCCAATCAAATCATACATATGCGGGAGCACGGATGGGCGCACACGCGGGGAGCAGGCAAGTCTCGTCCCTGCATGATACGGTGGTGTCGTCATGCCTGGTCAGGCTAGCCTACACTGGAGGTGTTTAGTTCATAGTCTGGCCTCGTAAATTATTAAATGAGCCATAAAGTCACAAGTCCGACAATTGCACCCTAGGCTACCTAGTTCGGACGCTTGGTCAAGATCCGCAGGAACCAGGCCAGGCCAACATATATACATTTCCCCAAGACTTCAAACAAACACCGTCCAGGCACTTCCGAGTGAGGCTTCATGCAAGGCATTTATCAGTCAGGACTTGAACCAATCACACTCTAAATGCCGAGGTTCTAAGTTTTTTTCTTTCGAAATGCAAATGAAAACATATTTTATACCCAAATTTTCGCAGCGCAACATGTGGTCGGGGTCGGAGTAGCTTGTAGACACGCTTAGCCAGACGCTAGGCTAGCAAATGTGGGTGGATAGATTAGACTACCCGATGTTTTTTTTTACTAGGACTGCTGACCAAGGTCCAACTTTAACCATAAATTTAACTAACGAGACCGACTGCGGCGGGAGAAAAATTCATATAATTGAAAACTTCTTTCCAATATGAATTCACAGATATAATTTTTGCTCCCGCCGCAGTCAGTTTTGTTGGTTAAATTTATGTTCAAAGTTGAAGTACGAAAATAAAGAAAGCAAATAGGGGGAGTACTACAAGTACGATGGACCAATTTATTACAGTATATATATGGCATAAAAGTGTGGAAGGCAATCAAACGTGCCGTACGGTGTTTGTTTGTTTGTGCCTGTAGAGGCGATGTGTGTCCATGTGCATGTGGTAGAGTGAGATCAAAAGTCCTCTGAATTATTTTTTTTTACCACGGCTGATTCTTTATTCGACCGCGGGTGGAGGGAGGCAGCGAGCAGGCTGACAGGCTGGTGTCTTCAATGACTTGGGCATGATGCATGGTGGTACACTGGTACTCGTACATACCCCCTATCTGTCGTCTCGGTGTGGGCCATGGGTTGAGCCTAATAACAGGGTGTTAGCTCCGAACGCTCGTGCTTTGCTGTCGACTTGTATGGTCCAAACCCAGAGCGAGATTGCATGTGACCCCGCGCAATCCGTGGAGGAGGGCATGCAGGGCATGCACGTACATATGCCATCTTTTTTTTTTGACGCGACGTACATATGCCATCGCCGAACCCATGCATGCAGTCAGCGCCATCTCGCTGCTGGATTTGTACTCTTCTGACTTTTTTTTTTGAGAAACTACTCTTCTGACTTGTTGGTGGCTTTGATCGAGGCTTGCATGGGTATGGTTGGTATGGCTGTCTGAGGCTAGTTTTTTTTTTTTTTTTTTGACGATCGTCGGAGGCTAGTTTTAACAGGTTGCGAGTCTTTTTTCTTCACATGATTGATTGCTTCTTTTAAATCTAAATTGGCTCCCCGTTATTTACATTGCTTGGCATTTTCTAGCGTGTATATATGGTGCTGCTTTGTACTGTACCTATATTACTCCCTTGATACATATTGATTCGATAAGAACAATTAATTAATTTGCCAAAATGATTATAAATTACGAGTATTAACCTAGTCTAGAATCAGTGTGTACTGGTAATTAGTAGTATCCTTACCGGTAAAAAATGCACATATATACAAAAGGGAAAACGTTCATTGATGCTACTTTACCCGCAGCGGTCGTTTGCCACGAAGCCAACGGAAATGCGTGGGGAAACCTGCAGACTGCAGGAATTTGTTGAGCGCCTGTCCCGGCAGTAGATTTATACACATGGGGGAAGGGGAGAGCCAGATTCCTATTCCGGGCGGAGAAACCCAGGCAGGGTTTCGTTGTGGGGTGCGACTGGTCAGACTCCTATCCCGACTAGGACTTGGAGAGAGAAGCTAACAGTCGGGAAACGAGTTAAAAAACGCAATGTTCTTTCTTGAGGAAGGGTTTGGGAGGCTAGCTTAAGATTCCTATCGCAGACTCGCAGGTCCCTCGAAATCAATTTAAAACTTACTGTAGCCGGTTCGCACCGTACTTCGTCATACTTCCAGGTTTTTTTTTTAGTTTTCCTTTTTCTTCTTCTTCTTCTTCTTCTTCTTTTTTGTTTCTTTTCTGGTTTTCAATTTTGTTTTCTCTCTTACTTTCTTGTTTGCCTTTAGTTTTCTTTGTTTCTTTCTTATTTTTCATCGGTTTTTTTATTTTTCTGTGTTTATTTATCGTTTTCGCTGCTTTTTAAATACACAATGTATATATTTTTCTTCAATGCAGAGTATGATTTTTTTTAATATATGTTCACATTTTTAAAATACACAGTGAACATCTTTTTAGTAGTAACAAACATTTTTTACACGCAATTTAATTTTTTATATACATGTTTAACATTTTTAAATATAGAATAAACTTTTTAGAATATTTTTTATGCCTAATTTCATTGAATGTATGTTGTACATTTTTCATATACCCAAGAATATTTTATTCATGTTTAGTATTTTTTATTATAATACTAACATTTTTTACACTTATTGTATTTTTTGTATACATTTTTATATGTATTTAACACTTTTCAAATGCTTGATTTACATTTTTAAATACATGATCAACATTTTTTCACAGAGATTATATAATTTTTGTATACATTTTTCTTATACATGAGAAACATTTTTTCTATACATATTTAACATTTTTTAAATTCTTGATTTACATATTTCTCAAATACACCTTATATAAAGGAACGGAGGAAGTACATGACTACTATTCTTTTAATATATGATCAACTTTTTCACGCACATTGTATTAAGTTTTCATATACATGGGAAATATTTTCTCTATACCCATTTTGTAACAATTTTCATATGCTTGCTTAACATTTTTCAAATGTTTTATATGAAGTATTTTTTAATATATATATATATATAAATAATTTGAAGGTATAAACAAAAGATAAACAAAAAGTGAAAAATTAAAGTTAAAAATAAAAAAAACGTGGTGACGACTTATGGCCTGTGGCCTCCCACAGGCCCGGGTTTGCCGTTTGCCTATGTCACGCTCGCCTTTAAGCGAGGCTGCCGTACGTCTCGCTATAAGTGAGACATAGGCGCGCCCCAGGACATGACCCATTGTATAAAATTAAGCCTTAATGATCAGCTAGGCTCGTCTCGCCTTTAGTGCTTCCAGGCTGGCACATGACATGTGTTTGAAGCAGTTTTGGGAACTTCTATGGATGTGTTCAGGCAAGTTTTAAAAAATATGTCTAGTTTGTTTTTTATAGGTTTTTACTGGTTTTTCCTTTTGCTTTATTTTTTCCTTTTATTTATCCTGGTTCTTCAAATACACGTTGGACATTTTTCGCATACAAGTTGAATACTTTCCAGATACACAATGAATATTTGTCAAATGCACATTGATGATTTTTTATACATGGTGAATAACTTTTTAACATGCTTAGAACAAATACTTAATTGTCATGAAGTTTTTATAAATGTGCAAACATTTAACAAGTGCTAGAACTTCTTTTTGAATGGTACGTCTTTTTCCAAAGTTGCACCAACTGTTTTACACTGCATGAACATTTTCCGAAATGCACGATGAAAACTTTTAAAAATTGAAGTACATCAATATATAATATTTATATTTAGAATATTTAAAATATAAAAAGTGAAAGATAAATCTTTATCTCTACTACTTAAAAAGAATGAGGTCCCATCTTTTTTTTTTGAGGGAATGCCATCATGGCTACTTTATTGCATAGGTTTTTTGGAGTTTTCATTCCCTTCTTGTTTTATCAAACCAATATTTACTAATCCAATAAACCAGATTAATCTTTGGTATAGTGATAAATTCACGGTATGTAAATAAATTGTTATTAGAGTAAAATCTGATACCTATTAGGCATCTTTGTTACTCAATAAATAGCAATAAATTAATGGTCCAGAAGGAAAAAAGTAAATAAATATTATATATTTGGTAACCCAATGAAGTAGAATAATCATGTGCACATACCTATTTTATTAGTTTAAGAAATAGTTGAAAAATCTACTCTATAACCAAAATTTTATTTTATTTTATCTATGCTTTGCATCAAGATTTTTCCCGTATAGTTCTCTTATATTGTAAAAAAAATATTTGGCCCCCATGGCAACACACAGGCACATACCTGGTTAAAAAGAAAAAGACGAAGGAACGGACACAAAGCAAAAAAAAGTGAACGAAATAACCGCTACTGGGCCAGCCCACTTTGGTGGCTGCGAGGTGTACGTCCGTTACGCTACGGGCGAGACACAGGGGTACTCCTAGGATGATGGGTGTACATATGTGCTTTGTTTTTTGAGGCACGGGTGTATGTGCGAACTAGGTTAAATTCCATGTGGATTCGGACCCATCTATCCAAAGGGCCTATAAGATACTAAGAACCTTGAGCAAGATTTAGCATGTCCGGTTCACAACACAAATTTTCCCCATCTGAAAAGGAGTTTTGCTACTCGATAGAGTGTTTCCTTTTGTGGAAAGATACCCCGGAAGTTCACGGTCGCATATCATTTGTAACAATGGATAACACTTTTTTCAAAATTGAGAGGATAAAGCTATATTATTATTATGATGTAAAAGACATGTGTAGCCATGTGATGTGTAGAAAAGTAAAATTATTTTGGTACTTCTAAGACAAATGCGAAATACTCCCTCTGTAAACTATATGATCTAAAACGTCTTATGTTAGTTTACAGAGAAAGTAATTAATTCTACAATAATTCAACGAAGCAGAAGACTTACTTAGCACACTTAGCTCCCAAAGGTTCTCAGCCAGAATATGCTTCAAGTATTGTCGTCGTAGCTAGTGTTGAGTACCATCAAACCGCCGCATAATTTCTCTTTGTTAGTTCACATTCCGCCACTGAATAAGTAAGACATTTTTTTAAAGAACACATCAATGTGCGGGCGGTATTGATGAGCCAAACTGGTATGTCGCGCTAATGGCACATGGGTTAGTGTTGGTTCATACGTACATGTGTTTCGTTTGAAAATCAAAAATATAATCTACCGAGCTTAGAGTAACTCACCGTATGGGCAACCTTCATAACACATATTGAGCATGCTCCAAATGGATTTCAAGGCTTCCGAGGCAGAGCGCAAACATAGGGTCATCATAATGCGACTTTCATAATTGCCCTGCCAATAGGACTCATTTATCATTAGGTCACAGTTCTTACCCAAAAATTGAAAATTCTGACGACATAGATTCAGTAGCATCGATTGCTTTCACATTCACAAAACAACTAATAACTAGTTAAACTATATTAAATAATTACTTAACTAGGCCAAGGCCATCTCTACGGTTGGCATACAATGCCGCAATACAACCATCCATGGGTCGGAAATGCGCCTCAATGGCCCCGTCCCAGGCCGGCCATTCGTCGGCAACCATGGCCTAGGCCGACCAATCGTCAGCGCCGGCGGCCGACGTGCAATTCCAATGCGTCGCTTCATTTCTGCCTCCTCCTTCCACCACGCCTCTTTGGCTGTATCGAAGGTGGCCCAAACTTCACCGAGGGGATTCATCAGCTCCTCTTCCACCTAAATGGCCAAAAGTGAAGACGAGGGGGAGCTACTCTAGGTGCGCCATGGACGAAGAAGTGGCTTGTGGATTGGAGGTAGATGGCATTGGAATGGAAATCACTAGGATTGAATTGAGAGAGAGTGGAGGCCTCCAATCTTTTATAAGCCTTTGTGAGCGCCAATAAGGAAGCAGTTAGGCGTGCGGCAGCCGGCTGGTGACAGGCGGTTTAAGGGTGTGCCTCCCGGTGAGACACGTGCGGCAGATGCTCGCACGACTCCCGACTTCTCATACGACAACTCCCATCCTTTTCATACGCAAGCGAGAGGGTGATGACACATGGTGGTCATCCAACGAGCCATGACAGGGATCTAGGGGAGCGGCATTGCATTGATGGTCAGGTGGTTGCTCGCGAGTGGTGTTTGAGAGGCCGTGCAACTCCAAACCCGACCGTGGCGCAAGGAGAAAGAAACTACTTTTCATCCCACGTGTTGGGTTGGAGTGAGCTCCCTATTAGCCCTCTGCACCTTCCAAATACAGAGGCCGCGAGAAACGAGCTTCATGAATTACTATGATTGAGACCTACACAACGACTATGCTAGAGTTTCAATTTGGACCAGATTCATTAAAATAGTGATTATTACGATGATAGGGGATATATGAGGACTCTAAGGCTGGCCATAGTGGGGATAACATAAGTGGTATCATGCACTTGGGACTCGCAACTATGTTTATGTGGCAAACAATTAAAGAAGAAAGAAAGGGTTAGGCTGGTCACAATGGGCAAGAACATAAGCTAGTAACTTACACACTTCCCTAGACTATGTTACTACCTCCATAGTGGGTAGGAACATCTATGTAGTGTCATGCAAAGATGTATTTATTAGGTTATAGACTCATTGTTTCTTGGAGTGTGTGATGTTCCGGTAACTTAGCTAGTTACCACAAGCACCTCTCTCTTCATTAAATATGTGCCACATAAGCAAAGTTGTATTGGAGTGTGTGATGTTACTCCTAAGTTCCTCCCCATTGTGACCAGCCTTATAGTAACATAGGTAGATACCGTATCATAATTAATGTTATGCTACTGTGTGTCTTACATGACAATAAATGAAACCGCATATGATACTAATCTATAATACTATGCACTATAGTTGTAATACCCCCTCCGTTCCTCAATATAAGGTGTATTATTTTTCCAAAAAGTCAAACTTCTCTAAGTTTGACCAAGTTTATAGACAAAAATATCAATATCTAGAATACCAAATCATTATCACTAGATTCATCATGAACTTTATTTTTACATTTTATATATTTAGTATTATAAATCTTTATATATTTTGCTATAAAGTTGATCAAACATAGACAACGGTTGACTTTTTAAAAAACTAATACACCTTATATTTAGAAACGGAGGGAGTATTATACACTAGTATCATATGCATGATACTAGAGTATGATACTCCTCACTATGACCAGCCTGGAAGAGTTGCTCTTAACCTGCAAGTTTTTTTCTCTAGCGTGGTTCCCAAAGAGATTGGTACGCTTTTGGTACTAGGTTTGTTGCCCCTGAAAAAAAACTACTATTTGTTTTTTGTTTATTTTTTATTGGTAAGAGGTTCGGACTCCAGTGTGAACGAACGCATCGGAATCGGAGATGATATATTCTGGGACCGATCCAGACGACTCAGATGTGTGATTGGTCAAGTCAGACAACGAACGTGCTGCAAATTTTAAACGAAAAGTGCAGGAGTAAACAAATAAGGATGCAGCTGTCAGGAAAAAGGCCATAATTTAAATTTGTACGTAGATCTCGAGATGAAAATATATAGTGGTACGCGCATATCGACCCAAAGGCCACTGGCGGAGGGGCCAGGCTGGTGCTTGCGATTTAGCGAGGTGGGTGACGACTGGCGATCGCCCACCCGCTGACCAACAATGCAGCTCGTCACCGGTGCCAAAGGGCAGGGTGGGCTGGCCTCAACCCGTCTGCGCTATTACGAAGGTTGTTGGTGGCTGCCGCATACACATCAACCGTGATAAAACGAAGGGTCATGCCAAGATCATAAGAGACTACTTCGACCCAAAGCCAACCTATGTGTGCTAATATGTAGTTGTAATTTATACTAGAATTACAAAGTTTAGAAGAAGAAAAATACTCCGTTAAATAAAGGGGATCGGTTAGGTTTGCCAAAATTTAGTGAAATAAGTATACTCCGCTAAGGGTTTACTTCACCGGATACTCCACTATTTTTAGGGGATCAGTTAGAAATGTCCTAACCCGCTAAGCCCGTTTGCATCTGTTCATCGTTTCTCATACATTGAGGCTATCCATAGTGGAAGTAATATAAATGATAACATCACACATATCAAAGCAAAGTAGATGATGTGACAAGTAATTAATGAGGAAAAAATGCATGTGGTGACATATGTTATTCACACTATGGGTAACGTCACAGATACCAAAACAAGATGAGTGTACAACCTAATAAATGAAGAGTTGAATGACGTTATTCCTCACTATAGAGATAGTACTAACATAGACTAGTAAATATGCATGTTACTAGTCTAAGTTACTCCTCACTATGACCACTCAGCAATCAGTGACTAAAATGTTGCATGCAATTCCTTAGATTTCAAGCTCAGATTTTGCAACTTTTAAGGTTAACCTCGAAATCACTACACCGTCCATTGACAAGTTTGCTTGTCATGTGGACCACAACCAAACTCACTCTCACATGCATTGTGCTAAATCCTACCCCTATACTGTCAACGTTAATCTGTCTATACATAGAAGTTCTAGATCAAATGTTAGCCCGGCCGGGTTTCTAAGGAAAACTTGATGGACCAGAATAATGCGAGGGGTGGAGGATTTTCCGTGACATGTAGGTAGCTAATTTGTCACTGGCGTGGATATCTATCAATAGCAACTTCTCCGCTTTGAAGAAACTCAACTTCCTTGGCTTGGAGAATTGATTTCGAGCCTCGATAGGACAGCGTCGCTCCCTCAAAAATCATAGAGCATCTCATTATTCATGCTATTGCATCAGAAATAGAAGCAGGCGACACAAACTATTGTAGTCGACAGGTTAATTCTAGCTATAAAAAGAGATCAAGGAATCACTTCTTGAATCTTCTTATGGAGCACAAAGTCGTGTTCTTGTGCTTAGCCTGAGGCTAAGTTAGAGGTAAACAAACAGTGACACATGCATCCTAATGGATTGTTGGTGCAGCTGCAGCATGAAGAGCATATAAGGATTCAATCTGCGTCTATTCGTTTTTGTAGGGAAGACTTAACTATCACATGTTCATGTTCTTATGGCATGTCGAATATGCCCGATTTTCCTGATAGGTAAAAGATAGGCAAAAAACAAACTAAAAGCTTGCTTTAAAAAGCAGAAGAGTTAAATCACCTTTAGTGACACGAGAAGGCTGCACCCATACCATCCATGAACAGCCTGTGAATTCCCAGGGCGGTGATATCCAGTAAACAATGCACGACGGTACTCTTTTTCCTGTGGATTAAGGGAATTAATTCCAGCTAGCAAGTGAAGTGATGCAGGAGTAGAGTAATAACGACCAAGTTATATAGAGAGCTTGACTGGCCTTGTGTTATTTGGGTAAATGCCTAACAGGGTGCAACTATATCAAGCTTGGCTCTGCGAGAAATTATCTTACCGTATGCATGTAGTCGGTGGCAGCGATTGTAAGCGCAAATTCACGGCAGACATGGACCGCAATGGCGATTCTAAGAGCAAATTTATGGCAGACATGCATGCATGTAAATGAGCACCACACAAATGACTACGAAATTATCAAAGCTGTTGAGATGAACATCCTTTGATTAGAAATGTGCGAGAGATAACTATCTAGCTAACAAAAGAATCATATATCATACGAATTACGTTAGATAACCAACTATATGAAGACCTACATACAGCCTCGTCCATGGTGGAGAGCAAGCAGAGAGAGAGAAAGAGAAAGAGAGATAGAGCATACTTTTTTTGCGAGGGAGAGATAGAACATATATACTAGCTATACCTACGTAGTTGCGGGCGATGGATGTTAAGTCGCCCATCCGAAGCGAATTAGGGCGCTCTCACGAACTGAACCTCTGCCTGGAAACTACACCAGCATGAATGCAAATATGAGCGTTCTCTCCTACACCTATAGTTCCTTTATTAGTTGAGCCCCGCCCAGCTCAGATGAGAAAACACTCTTTCACGCTCTAAATACCTCGGATGCTACGTATGCACATGGAAACTTTTTTTGTTTTTTGCGGGGGATGCACATGCAAACTGCCAGGCTGGCGCGAAAACCCGACACATGATCGTCAATCTATTCAAGTTAAATAATATATTGACCTGACCAATGGGCCATCGATCTAGTATATCATTGGGTAAGTTCAATATATGCCTGCCCCGAGGCCGCATCCGACGTTCTGTTTGGAGATGGGAATATTATTTTGTCACTTGGCTTAATTATAGATTTCATCGTGGGCAGGAAACCAAAATTAACGAACATTATGTTTAAATATGTAGTGTGCTTATAGGTGGGGAGATCCTTCCCGAGCCAACCGATCTGGAGCTCTTCTAGCTCCGGACTACAGCACATGGATTGCTAATCATCATAGGGCCACTCTTTACTACATTTGATCTTGATATGTTGAGTATTTAACAAAAAAAAAGTATCACAATTCGTGGAACCGTGTCTACAAACTACCACTTTATAAATTTGTGCCGAAAACTACCATTTTCTCATTAATCCTTGACTAAAAACAACCAAGTCTATAAAGAGCCCGATTCGGCTCTTTTAAACGCGTTTCTGACTAGTTGGGCCCACATGTCAGTGTCTATCTTCTTGCTCCTCCTATATCTCAGAATTTCAACAAACACCTCGTCTTCATGCCCCACGGCGGGGAGCTCGCCGGCGAGGTAGTTGTTGGAGAGGCCCAGCACAGCGAGCCCGGGCGCCATGAGAAGCGCGGCAGGGAGCCAGCCCGCGAGCGCGTTGTCGGAGAGGTTGAGCTCCTAGAAGTGGAGGGGTCAGTCTCCTGGACGAGGACCAGGATGGTCTGCGTGGGCACGGCGAGCGCCTGGAAGTCGCAGGCCTCGTCCTTCTGGTTCTGCACCTGGAAGTACATGTTGAAGGCATAGGAGGCGTTGCCATTGACGTCCATGCCGTAGCAGGTGGAGCCGAAGCCGAGCGCGGTGCGGTCGGCGAAGGTGCAGGCATAGTTCATGTTCTCGACCAGCTTGCTCTTGTCCTCGGTGTTGGGGTTGTAGACGCACCACGTCCTAGGCAGGTACTGCACTCCCTTGGCCAGCACCAGCATGGTATTCTGCCCATTCCCGGTTAGGTCCATGGGGAACTTGGGCTGGCCGTCGAAGCGGAGCATGCCCCAGTGCCGCTCGAACGCGCCCGGTGCCAGGCTTTTGGCGTCATCGTCCAGGAGCCCAAACAGGTACACCTCCATGTACTGGCTGGGCCGGAGCGGTGTGTCGGTGTTGGCCGCCAGCTGCGGGAGCGCGTTGGTGGTGTGCTCCCCGCCACACTCCTCAGGGCGCCCAGGCTCGCCGTGCTGGGCCTCGCCAACAACTACCTCACCGGCGAGCTCCCCGCCGTGGGGCACGAAGACGAGGTGTTTGTTGAAATGCCTAAGAGAGATATAGGAGGAGCAAAAAGATCGGCACTGACGTGTGGGCCCAACTAGTCAGAAACGCGTCAGACTTGGTAGTTTTTAGTCAAGGATTAGCGAGAAAATTGTAGTTTTCAGCACAAATTTGTAAAGTGGTAGTTTGTAGGAACGTTTTCATGAAATGTGGTAATTTTTTGTTAAATACTCTGATATGTTAGAGCATCTACAGCCGTGATGTACTAATTCGGCTCCTCAAACGTCCGTAATAAATCTTGATTTAACCCATCAAAAAAAGTTGATTTTTAGAAATGCAACTACTCCGTGATCTTAGCTAACCGTCTGTTGTTAAATGTGTACTTAAAACTTCCGTAAAACTTTTAACGTATGGATAGCACTGCTCTTAACTCTTCTAGGTGAACAGATCGAGCACTGTAGAGTGGGCACGTTACCCCTGAATATACTACATACATGTCATCAGGCTAGTGGTCCAGGGAGTTCATGTCGTTCAAAGGCAATGGCCGATCTCCAAGCAAAGGAATCTTTCATTTGCCCCTTCTAATTAATGCACACTTAACAAGTGACCGGATGGCGGTCCCTGCTGGTGGCGCGGCAGTTCATATGCAGTCCAGCCCGACGGCTTTGTTCCAGTACTCCCTTCGCGGAAATTCACAGGGGCATGCGAGCGTGGTGACACTCATCAGTCAAGCCCTATCGTCTGCTTGATTTGTCTCACGATCCGTGAAGAAAACTGGATCCTCTAACATACACAAGAATGTTAGAGAAGCTACAATACCCTAACTTTCTTTCTGTTAATTCATACAATTAAGGCTAAAATAACTTAAAGATCTAGTATGCACATTCATAGTAATTACATACAAACAAGTTGATGCTGAGATAAAAATAATTTGGATTTTTTATATCTACAGTAATTACCAAAAGTAAATAACCTGCTAATAGTCCATAACATTTCTTCTTCATTTTACACTAGACGAGCACTGTAGCACCGTGACTTCCCTTCTCTAAATTAGAGGATCTAGTTCCTGAGTGAAGTAGTTGAATCCTGCACGAGGACACAGTTAAAAAAATCCCTCAAAAAACTTTAAATTTTAATGATGAAACTTACTGTTTTTGCATCTAAAAATGCGAAGTTTCAATAAGTTTCAGAGATATAATTTTAAGCAATTTTTTGGTCAGTCATAGACACGAAATACTTGATTTCTATCGGTCGCTCGTACTGAGTTTCAACATTGAAAGTTAACATATTTTTTTAAAAGTTGTCAAAAGATATTTAAAATGGATCTTATTTCAAAAGTGCTGGTCATGAGAAACACGATTATAAAAATAGAACTTAATTTGAATTTTTTGTTTAAAAGATATAGAACTTTGAAAATCGGAAACCAA
>NC_057798.1:113356740-113358389 GCF_018294505.1 Triticum aestivum | reverse complement strand
AAATTATCAATTTCTACAAAACTAGAGATATACAATATGAAAGCTAATTGAATGATACTAATTTTATATTCGGAATGTTGATATATTTTTTTCTATAATCTTAGTCAAACTTTACTAGTTTGACTTAACACAAATCTTATATGCGGACTAACAAAGAAAGGAAGGGGTACTACCTCTAGACTGGGTTTATTAGGCTCTATTATATTTTGTGTCAAAGTTTGACCTTATATTTGACTAGGAAAATGTTAGTGCATGTAATAAAAAATACTATTGGATTTGTATATGAATGTAGTTTACAATGATATTATTTTTGCTACATATAACTTATTAGTTAAAATTCTGGCCAAAATATGATTCAAAATACGAGGAGGGCTAGTAAACCAAAACAAAGGATTGGAGGTACTACATGGCACAACTCCCCCTAATGAAAAATCAATCGAACTTGGCTAAAGAAAATAGATAAATCGGAAAGCATACAAGGCTATTTAATTATGCAGCAACAAACCTCAAAAGATTTAATTGATTTTCATAATCAATCTGGTCATAAAGTGACAATTCATCATGTCCCAACAAATACACCACAAAGATTACATCGGATTGATCTCGATCAAGAATGAGATCATGGTGTTGAAAATTCAGAAAGAGAGAGAACCATCAAGCTACTACTATGGACCTGTAGGTCTAGGTGGAACTACTCACACATGGTCATGGAAGCAGCAAGTTTGATAAAAAAATGGCCCCGACAATGGCTTCCCCCTCCGACAGAGCTTTGGGCACTACTAGGGAAAACCTTATAGACAGAATCTTACCAGCAGCGCTCTTCAAAATGCCACGCTACTGCTATTTAGCAGCAGCGCGTGCCAGAAAAACGCGTTGCTGAAATAAAATAGCAGTAGCGCGTCTGCTCTAAACCGCGCTACTGCTCTAATTGCCATGACCTCACCATCCAGCTAGTTATAGCAATAGCGCCCTATTCCGTATCGCGCTACTGCTATAGATGTTAGCAGCGCCGCACTTCTGTAAAGCTTGCTACTGCTAAGTTCAGCCGACAAGTTTAGTCACATCTCGCTCCGCGAACAGGGTGTTTACCACCTGAAATATGTTAATTCTCAAACTATCACAATCAGTTGGTCTTCACTGAACTCTATGTGTAGAATTTGTGGCCACAATATGAGTCTTCTCCGGTTCCTATCGGAGAGGACTCATATTGACAATTCAGATTGTACACAAAAATATCATTGATGGCCAATGTATTTTTGCATTGACAGACAATGTATTTTTGCATTCTTACACTTAGCAGTAGCACTTTTAATAGAAAGGCGCTACTGCTAGTCCAACTTAGCAGTAGCGCGTATCCTCGCCCAGCGCTACTACTATTCTCCTTAGCTGTAATGCTTTCTCGGACCCGCGCTACTACTAACCCTACCTTGTCCCCACGCGGCTGACCCTCTCTCTCACTCACTCTCCCTTTCAGTCACTCTCGCCCGCGCCGATAAACAGTCGTCGTCCGTCACCGCCGTCGTCGTCGTTTGTCCGCCATCGAGGTACTCCCTCTTTCCATCCCTCCTCCTCCTACCGCGCCCTCCTCCCTCCGCCTGCGGCCGCCCCCTCCTCCCTCCTCCGCCGGCAGCCCTCCTCCCACTGCCCCT
>NC_057798.1:113275162-113356387 GCF_018294505.1 Triticum aestivum | reverse complement strand
CTCTGTTCTTGCAAATCGTAGGTAATTTAAATGTAGATTTTAGAATGTAGACATCGTAGACTGTAGGTTTTTTAATAGAATAATTTTTTGACTATTTTAGGTGTTTTGAATAAAATAGAAGTAAGAAAATTTAGGGTAGAACTAGGGTAGTAGAATTTTTAGCAAGTGTTTAATAGAAATAGTTTATTTAGTAAGTGATTAATATAACTAGTTTATTTATATTAAGTGCTTAATAGAACTAGTTTATTTAGTAAGTGCTTAATAGAACTAGTTTATTTAATAAGTAGTTAATAAAACTAGTTTATTTAGTGTTAGGATTATATATAAGATATTTTCAAATGTTTTTTTTTCATATTTTCAACCATTGAAATGCAATGACCATCGATAAGTGGCCTATGTTTTGCCGGAGTGTTGACTAATTTCTGTTCTGGCAAATTTCAGGCGCTCGATATGTCCTTTTTTAGCAAAGGCCATGCCGGATTTTTTGGGTTTTGCCGTCGAGTTATGATCTTTGAATTTTGAACACAGGAGATGTCTGATGACATGGGATCCCGGAGTGCGGGTACTGCTACGATGACCGGGGTGTGTGCGATAGGTTTCCTCACCTACAAAATGATAGGTTTTTCACCATGAAGCTGGAAGAGACCTTTGATGTTTGTACGATACGCAAAGACAAGCATTTCATCATAATTAATATCATCACTTGTGCTTCTTTTGTTCAACGTGTAATTTATAAAAAAAAATCAATTCGATTAGTACATCCCATGCCATGCTAGACCATATGTATTGGAGAAGCTTGGTTTTGGTTTAGATGACTTTGAGAATGTCGAGACGAGGAAGGCTCACTTAAGAACTAAACATTGCTATGAGTGTCTGGTTAAGTTCTACAATACGATCGGTCGCTCCCATTTTGGTTGTTCTAATTGGGAAGCTCTCTGCAAGGCATATGGATTTGAGGAGGGAATGCTAAGATTTGATATTCGTCCCGAAGATTATGATGATGATGATGATAATATCGACATCTGGGTGGATGTGGATATGCCTCCAGTTTTACCTAGATGTGAGTTTGTAAAACTAATTTGTTAAGTGCGGTAATTTATGTTGTTAATTTAAAAGTATTTGGTGTTCATCCGTACTAAACTTATTTATTTATAATTGTCAGCTTATTTCTTATCTTCAAGAAATACTTGGAAGGTAGTAGACAGCACATACTACAGTTATGACTCCAAGCTTAATTGTGAGGAGAAAGGTTATCTTGTCTCATCCATAGAAGATGTTGAGGCCTTCAAAACCAGTCACTCTATCAGTCCAAATTATACTAGATATGTGCCACTAGTCCATAAATTGCTTGATGGTAACTTCATTGCCAAAAACTTGGTAAGATTTTGTTAATGATGGTAACTTCATTGCATACATTATTCTTAAGTAAACTACATTGCTAACTATATATGTTACTATTTCGTTTTTGAACAGAGGCTCCCGAAGCAGGTTGTGCCTGACATGCTATTTACCAAAGGTGATATGCATATGGTTAGCTTACGACCAACTCCTTCGGAGGCTTACCATACTGCGGACTCGATTTCTTCAAATGATGGAACGCTCAAAATCAAAGAATGGAGCAAAATGATGAATGCGCACTCGCAAATAATTAGAGACAAAATGAATGTGCGCAAGCCACAAGTTGGAGATAGGTTTATGTCCATTCTCCATTATGGTGAAGGACCGGTTTATCTGTTTGATGGTATTTTAGCTAGGAGAGAGGAGTAGGTCCTAAGTATTAAGAACAATTAGTTAGTGTTGATTATATATGACTACAATGTCTTAGACTTGATGATGATGCTGAGTAGGAGTAGTGATTATGAGTACTATGATGATGAGGAGGAGGAGTTGTTATTATAACTAGTGACGAAGTTGTTATATGATGTCTCATCATGGACGAAAATGATGATTATGAGGATAAGTTGTTAATGATATTATTATGATGATGATAAGTTATTATGTCATTAGGTGAAAGAACCGCGGATTAGTTTCAAATGGATGGATCCAAAGTGACCATTGGTTACTTTGGATCCATGCACTTGAAACTAATCCAAGGTTCTTTCACCTAGTTATTTAATAACTCATTATGATGTAAAAACAATCTCTAAATTGCTACTGTACGAAAAATTGTATACAAGTGTATGAATACGACCTAAAATTCAAAAGAAATGGAATACAGAATAATAGTAGTAGCGATTGTTTTTGAAAGCGCTACTAGTAATTAGCAGTAGCGATTGGCTTGGAAAGCGCTACTACTAAGTAGATGTAGCAGTAGCGAGTGACAGTATGCACTACTGCTAAGATTTAGCTGTAGAGCCTTATCAGTAGCGCGCTTACCCGCACTACTGATAGGCCAAAAACCAGCACTACTGCTAGGGTTTTCCCTAGTAGTGGGGAAAGGCCTCTGAATGGGATCTCTGTGGAATAGTGGCTGTTAGTGGCGATAAAATTCTTCTAGAGGCACGACAGATGGTTTCATCATTTATAGGGATTTATGATGATGGAATCAGGTCAAGGTGGTAAATGTGGGACCCACATGGGTAGAGGGCGCGACCATCCCTTGGTCGCGCCAGGCAGTTGTGTGGGTGACGGTGTCCTGGATTAGGGGGTACTCACCATGTCGGACTACCATTCATGGGCTGGGCCAAGGAAACACCAACAATCGAAGATTGGGCCACGTTTGCCATGACCCTTGACATTCTCAAGATGGAATCTTTTGGAGACTTGGCACACACTTCAAGGCATATTCAAATATTTGACATGTTTATCTCAAGATGCAACCGACCATGGGTAACCCTAGGTACCCCATGGACTCTATATAAAATGAGGGTTTAGGTCAGTAGAGGCAAGTTAGATTCATTCATACGATCTCGAGAAAGATCATCATATACTTTGTACCCCATCCACAATCAATACAATACAAGCAGGAGGTAGGATTTTACCTCTTCGACAGGGCCCGAACCTGGGTAAATAATGTGTCTCTCTACTTCATGCACTAGTAGAAAACAGGGTACTAGTCCCGGTTCCAGAGGGCTAGAGTGATAAGGTATTGTAGAAAATGTGTCTCTCTACTTCATGCACTAGTAGAAAATGTGTCTCTCACCATGATTTGGGCCTAGTGTAAGGTATTGGGAAGTAATAAGTAGAGGATGGATTGCTAGAGTGACAGAAGTATAAACCCTAGTTTATGCGTTGCTTCGTAAGGGGCTGATTTGAATCCACATGTTTCATACTATGGTTAGATTTATCTTAATTCTTATTTTGTAGTTGCAAATGATTGCGAAAGGGGTTAATCATAAGTGGGAGGCTTGTCCAAGTAAGTATAGCACGCAAGCACCAGTTCACCCACATATCAAATTATCAAAGTAACAGACATGAATCATATGAGCATGATGAAAACTAGCTTGACAATAATTCACATGTGTCCTCGGGAGCGCTTTGCTTTATATAAGAGTTCATCCAGGCTTATCATTTTCTATAAAAAGGATTGGGCCACCTTGCCGCACCTTTGCTACAATTGTTACTTGTTACCCGCTATGAATTATCTTACTACCAAACTATCTGTTACCGATAATTTCTGTGTCTGTAGAAAATAATACTTGCTGAAACCGCTTGTCATTTCCTTCTGCTCCTCATTGGGTTCGATACTCTTACTTATCGAAAGGACTACGATTGATCCCTATACTTGTGGGTCATCACCTCCTTCTTCTTTTTCTCGGCCTCGCGCTTTCAGAAGAACTCCTATTTGGCCTGCACATACTCCGGATGCTCACGCGTGTACCTAGCCATCGCTGCCTCGTTGCTATGACAGGCCTCTTCTTCTTCGTCGTCTTGTTCATCTTGATATCCTCCATATGAATGCCCCCCGGCATGAGCAACTCCGTATCCGCCTGGGTCTTGATCTCCGGGAAGGTGAGGCCCTTCTTCGGCCTCCCGGCACGCCATGTCGTAGGCACGTGCGACCTCGTGGACGGTGGGGTAGGTGTCTAGCCAAAAGCAACGGCCCGTGTTGCTGAACTCCACCCAAAAGTTGCCGGAGGGCTTCGCCCTCACGCCAAAGAACCCGTCTTGCCCCTCGGGGTCTTCCTCGGCGGCATGGCGATGGCAGGGCAGGCTATGCGGTGTGGTGACTAGGCGGCACGATGCGGTGTGGCGGGGAAGGGTGGTGCAGTGTGGTGCAATGACAGCAGGGTCGATGCAGTGTCGGGGCGAAGGAGGCGGGGTCGGGGAAGAGCACGACATAGCCGGGGCGGAGATGGCGGGGTCAGGGCAGAGGTGGCAGTGTCGGGGCAGAGGGGGAGGGGGAGGAGCGGAGCCGGGGCAGCGACGGAGCGGTGCTGCCTGGCACGATCGACATGGAGTGGAGCGGCGGAGGGCCGATTCGGGACATACGATGGCGGGCGGCGACCAGAAGTAGGTGGAATTAGAGGTAGACGGCGAGGCCGAGGTGGATCCACAGCAGGGCGGCGGCGGTGCGCTGATTTGGGCGGAGGATGAAGATTGGGGGAGGGAAAGGGAAAGGAAGTGGCAGTTGGGCAGTTTACGGGCGGTCGAGTCTTTACATTTCGTGTAGGTGGAGATGCAAATTTGCACCGCGAAGTGTTGTAGTCTCGGAGATGTAAAATTTTTTTGCATCTAAATCATCTGTTGGAGTAGTGTTTTGGGGGTTCGGAGATGCAAAAGTTAGAGCATCTACAACCGGACCTCTCAAACCCACCTTATACGCCCGGGCGGGCCGCCCGATCACTGTTCGGTCACGATTTTTTGACCCAGACGGGCTCCTTAAACGGGCCTCAAATGCCTGGGCTGACCGGCAAACCCCACATCCAGCCCAAATATGAGGCGGATATGGGGGCGCCCGGGCACGCCCGCCACGTCGGACCCGACAGCCTGTCCCCACCCCACATTGCACCAAATCCACCAAACCCTTCCTCCTCCCGCCGCCCTCTATCAATTCCCGCGTCCAGACCCTCGCCATCCTCCACCCTTGCTCTCAATCCTCACCTCCGGTCCCTATCCACCGCCGGAGACATCGTCCAGCCCGATCCACACCGCCGCGACAGAGACGCAGTCCGCCTTGTCCGTTGGCGGCATCAATTCGTCGGCTGCGACTTGCAAGGCAGAGAACGCCGCCCGCAAGTTGCGGCGACGGCAGTGTAGGGAGGTTTGGACATGGTGGAGCAGTTGTCTCCTCCGCCACGCCCGGGTCCCTGTGTTGGGGAACGTTGCAAAAAAAATCTACGCTTTCACCAAGATCAATCTATGAGTTCATCTAGCAACGCGAGAAAGGAGTGCATCTACATACCCTTGTAGATCGCGAGCGGAAGCGTTCAAGAGAACGGGGTTGAGGGAGTCGTACTTGTCGTGATCCAAATCACCGATGATCCTAGTGCTGAACGGACAGCACCTCCTCGTTCAACACACATACGGTTGAGGAAGACGTCTCCTCCTTCTTGATCCAGCAAGGGGAAGGAGAGGTTGACGGAGATCCAGCAACACGACGGCGTGGTGGTGGATGCAGCAGTGATCTCGGCAGGGCTTCGCCGAGCTTCTATGAGAGGGAGAGGTGTAGCAATGGGAGAGGGGGGTGCCAAGAGCATGGGTGCGGCTGCCCTCCCTCCCCCCTCTTTATATAGGCCCCCTAGGGGGGGCGGTCCTAGGAGATGGGATCTCCAAGGGGGGCGGCGGCCAGGGGGGAAACTTGCCCCCCAAGCCAGGTGGAGGCGCCCCCACCCCTAGGGTTTCCAACCCTAGGCGCAAGGGGGGGGGCGCACCAGCCCACCTGGGGATGGTTCCCCTCCCACTTCAGCCCATGGAGCCCTCCGGGATAGGTGGCCCCACCCGGTGGACCCCCCGGGACCCTTCCGGTGGTACCGGTACAATACCGGTGACCCCCAAAACTTTCCCGATGGCCGAAACCTGACTTCCTATATATAATTATTCACCTCCGGACCATTCCGGAACTCCTCGTGACGTCCGGGATCCCATCCGGGACTCCGAACAACTTTTGGGTTACTGCATACTAATATCTCTTCAACCCTAGCGTCACCGAACCTTAAGTGTGTAGACCCTACGGGTTCGGGAGACATGCAGACATGACCGAGACGCCTCTCCGGTCAATAACCAACAGCGGAATCAGGATACCCATGTTGGCTCTCACATACTCCTTGATGATCTCATCTGATGAACCACGATGTTGAGGATTCAATCAACCCTGTATACAATTCCCTTTGTCAATCGGTACGTTACTTGCCCCAGACTCGATCGTCGGTATCCCAATACCTCGTTTAATCTCGTTACCGGCAAGTCACTTTACTCGTACCATAATGCATGATCCCGTGACCAGACACTTGGTCACATTGAGCTCATTATGATGATGCATTACCGAGTGGGCCCAGAGATACCTCTCTGTCATACGGAGTGACAAATCCCAGTCTTGATTCGTGCCAACCCAACAGACACTTTCGGAGATACCCGTAGTGCACCTTTATAGTCACCCAGTTATGTTGTGACGTTTGGCACACCCAAAGCACTCCTACGGTATCCGGGAGTTGCACAATCTCATGGTCTAAGGAAATGATACTTGACATTTGGAAAAGCTCTAGCTAAACGAACTACACGATATTTGAGCTATGCTTAGGATTGGGTCTTGTCCATCACATCATTCTCCTAATGATGTGATCCCGTTATCAATGACATCCAATGCCCATAGTCAGGAAACCATGACTATCTGTTGATCAATGAGCTAGTCAACTAGAGGCTTACTAGGGACATGTTGTGGTCTATGTATTCACATGTGTATTACGATTTCCAGATAACACAGTTATAGCATGAATAACAGACAATTATCATGAACAAAGAAATATAATAATAACCATTTTATTATTGCCTCTAGGTCATATTTCCAACAGTCTCCCACTTGCACTAGAGTCAATATTCTAGTTACATTGTGATGAATCGAATGTTGGGGAACGTAGCAGAAATTCAAAATTTTCCTACGTGTCACCAAGATCTATCTATGGAGAGACTAGCAACGAGGGGAAGGAGAGTGCATCTACATACCCTTGTAGATCGCTAAGCGGAAGCGTTCAAGTGAACGGAGTTGATGGAGTCGTACTCGTCGTGATTCAGATCACCGATGATCCTAGTGCCGAACGGACGGCACCTCCGCGTTCAACACACGTACAGCTCGACGATGTCTCCCACGCCTTGATCCAGCAAGGAGAGAGGGAGAGGTTGAGGAAGACTCCATCCAGCAGCAGCACAACGGCGTGGTGGTGATGGAGGAGCGTGGCAATCCTGCAGGGCTTCGCCAAGCACCTACGGGAGAGGAGGAGGTGTCACGGGAGGGAGGGAGGCGCCAAGGGCTCAGGTATGGATGCCCTCCCTCCCCTCCACTATATATACGGGCAGGGGAGAGGGGGAAGGCGCAGCCTTGCCCCTTCCTCCAAGGAAGGGGTGCGGCTAAGAGGGGGGAGGAGTCCATCCTCCCCAAGGCACCTCGGAGGTGCCTTCCCCCTTTAGGACTCTCCCCTTTTTCCTATATCTTGGCGCATGGGCCTCTAGGGGCTGGTGCCCTTGGCCCATGTAGGCCAAGGCGCCCCCCGGGGCAGGTGGCCCCACCCGGTGGGCCCCTGGGACCCTTCCGGTGATCCCGGTACAATACCAATGACCCCGAAACTTGTCCCGATGGCCGAAACAGGACTTCATATATATGAATCTTTACCTCCGGACCATTGCGGAACTCCTCGTGACATCCGGGACTCCGAACAACATTCGGTAACCACATACAAACTTCCTTTATAACCCTAGCGTCATCGAACCTTAAGTGTGTAGACCCTACGGGTTCGGGAGACATGTAGTCATGACCGAGATGTTGTCCGGTCAATAACCAACAGCGGGATCTGGATACCCATGTTGGCTCCCACATGTTCCACGATGATCTCATCGGATGAACCACGATGTCAAGGACTCAATCAATCCCGTATACAATTCCCTTTGTCTAGCGGTATGGTACTTGCCCGAGATTCGATCGTCGGTATACCGATACCTTGTTCAATCTCGTTACCGGCAAGTCTCTTTACTCGTTCCGTAACACATCATCCCGTGATCAACCCCTTGGTCACATTGTGCACATTATGATGATGTCCTACCGAGTGGGCCCAGAGATACCTCTCCGTTTACATGGAGTGACAAAATCCCAATCTCGATTCGTGCCAACCCAACAGACACTTTCAGAGATACCCGTAGTGTACCTTTATAGCCACCCAGTTACGTTGTGACGTTTGGCACACCCAAAGCACTCCTACGGTATCCGGGAGTTGCACAATCTCATGGTCTAAGGAAATGATACTTGACATTAGAAAAGCTTTAGCATACGAACTACATGATCTTGTGCTAGGCTCAGGATTGGGTCTTGTCCATCACATCATTCTCCTAATGATGTGATCCCATTATCAACGACATCCAATGTCGATGGTCAGGAAACCGTAACCATCTATTGATTAACGAGCTAGTCAACTAGAGGCTTACTAGGGACATGGTGTTGTCTATGTATCCACACATGTATCTGAGTTTCCTATCAATACAATTCTAGCATGGATAATAAACGATTATCATGAACAAGGAAATATAATAATAATCAATTTATTATTGCCTCTAGGGCATATTTCCAACAGTCTCCCACTTGCACTAGAGTCAATAATCTAGTTCACATCGATATGTGATTAACACTCAAGGTCACATCCCCATGTGACTAACACCCAAAGAGTTTACTAGAGTCAATAATCTAGTTCACATTTACCATGTGATTAACACTCGATGAGTTCTGGGTTTGATCATGTTATGCTTGTGAGAGAGGTTATAGTCAACGGGTCTGAACCTTTCAGATCCGTGTGTGCTTTACAAATCTCTATGTCATCTCCTAGATGCAGCTACCACGTTCTATTTGGAGATATTCCAAATAACTGTTCTACTTGGAGCTATTCTAAATTGTTGCTCCATTATACGTATCCGGTATCTCTACTCAGAGCTATCCGGATAGGTGTTAAGCTTGCATCGACGTAACCCTTTACGACGAACTCTTTTACCACCTCCATAATCGAGAAAATTCCTTAGTCCACTAGTTACTAAGGATAACTTTGACCGCTGTCCTGTGATCCATTCTTGGATCACTCTTGTACCCCTTGACTGACTCATGGTAAAGCACACTTCAGGTGCGGTACACAGCATAGCATACTGTAGAGCCTATGTCTTAAGCATAGGGGACGACCTTCGTTCCTTTCTCTCTATTCTGCCATGGTCGAGCTTTAAGTCTTAACTTCATACCTTACAACTCAGGCAAGAACTCCGTCTTTGACTGATCCATCTTGAACACCTTCAAGATCACGTCAAGGCATGTGCTCATTTGAAAGTACTATTAAGCGTTTTGATCTATCCTTATAGATCTTGATGCTCAATGTTCAAGTAGCTTAATCCAGGTTTTCCATTGAAAACACTTTCCAAATAACCCTATATGCTTTCCAGAAATTCTACGTCATTTCTGATCATTAATATGTCAACAACATATACTCATCAGAAATTCTATAGTGCTCCCACTCACTTCTTTGGAAATACAAGTTTCTCATAAACTTTGTATACACCCAAAATCTTTGATCATCATCAAAGCATACATTCCAACTCCGAGATGCTCACTCCAGTCCTCAGAAGGATTGCTGGAGCTTTGCATACTTATTAGCATATTTCAGGATAGACAAAACCTTCCGGTTGTATCACATACAACCTTTCCTCAAGAATCGTCGAGGAAACAATGTTTTGACATCCTATCTGCAAGATTTCATAAATAATGCAGTAATTGCTAATATAATTCCAACAGAATCTTAGCATCGCTACGAGTGAGAAAGTCTCATCGTAGTCAACTCCTTGAACTTGTCGAAAAACATCTTAACGACAAGTCGAGCTTTCTCAATGGTGACACTTACCATCATTGTCTGTCTTCCTTTCAAAATCCATCTGTACCTAACAGCCTTACGACCATCAAGTAGTTCTTCCAAAGTATACACTTTGTTTTCATACATGGATCCTCTCTCGGGTTTTATGGCCTTGAGCCATTTATCGGAATCCGGGCCCACCATCGCTTCTCCATAGCTTGTAGGTTCATTGTTGTCTAGCAACATGACTTCCAACACAGGATTACGTACCACTCTGAAGTAGTACGCATCCTTGTCATCCCACGAGGTTTGGTAGTGACTCGATCCGAAGTTTCATGATCACTATCATAAGCTTCCACTTCAGTTGGTGTACGTGCCACAGGAACAACTTCCTGTGCCCTGCTACACACTTGTTGAAGTGACGGTTCAATAACCTCATCAAGTCTCCACCATCCTCCCACTCAACTTTTTGAGAGAAACCTTTCCTCGAAAAAGGACCCGATTCAAGAAACAATCCCTATTGCTTTCGGATCTGAATTAGGAGGTATACTCAACTGTTTTGGGTGTTCTATGAAGATGCATTTTATCCGCTTTGGGTTTGAGCTTATCAATCCTGAAACTTTTTCACATAAGCGTCGCAGCCCCAAACCTTTAAGAAATGACAACTTAGGTTTCTCTAAACCATAATTCATACGGTGTCATCTCAACGGAATTACGTGGTGCCCTATTTAAAGTGAATGTGGTTGTCTCTAATGCCTAACCCATGAACAATAATGGTAATTCGATAAGAGACATCATGGTACGCACCATATCTAATAGGGTGCAACTATGATGTTTGGACACACCATCACACTATGGTGTTCCAGGCTGTATCAGTTGTGAAACAATTTCCACAATGTCTTAATTCTGTGCCAAAACTCGTAACTCAGATACTCATCTCTATGATCATATCATAGACATTTTATCCTCTTGTCACAATGATCTTCTACTTCACTCTGAAATTACTTGAACCATTCAATAATTCAGACTTGTGTTTCATCAAGTAAATATTCTCAACATCTACTCGAATCATCTGTGAAGTAAGAACATAACGATATTCACTGCATGCCTCAGCACTCATTGGACTGCACACATCAAAATGTGTTGCTTCCAACAAGTTGCTATCTTGTTCCATCTTACTGAAAACGAGGCTTTTCAGTCATCTTGCCCATGTGGTATGATTTGCATGTCCCAAGTGATTCAAAATCAAGTGAGTCAAAACGGTCCATTTGCATGGAGTTTCTTCATGCATATACACCAATAGACATGGTTCGCATGTCTCAAACTTTTCAAAAACGAGTGAGCCCAAAGATCCATCAATATGGAGCTTCTTCATGTGTTTTATACCGATATGACTTACGTGGCAGTGCCACAAGTAGGTGGTTCTATCATTACTATCTTTTGGCATGAACATGTGTATCACTACGATCGAGATTTAATAAACCATTCATTCTAGGTGTAAGACCATTGAAGGTATTATTCAAATAAACAGAGTAACCATTATTCTCCTTAAATGAATAACCGTATTGCGATAGACGCAATCCAATCATGTCTATGCTCAACGCAAACACCAAATAACAATTATTTAGGTTTAACACCAATCTCTTTGGTAGAGGGAGCGTGCGATGCTTGATCATATCAAGCTTGGAAAAACTTCCAACACATATCGTCAGCTCACCTTTAGCTAGTCTCCGTTTATTCCGTAGCCTTTTGTTTTGAGTTACTAACACTTAGCAACCGAACCGGTATCTAATACCCTGGTGCTACTAGGAGTACTAGCAAAGTACACATTAACACAATGTATATCCAATATAATTCTATCGACCTTGCCAGCCTTCTTATCTACCAAGTATCTAGGGTAATTCTGCTCTAGTGGTTGTTCCCCTTATTACAGAAGCACTTAGTCTCGGGTTTGGGTTTTACCTTGGGTTTCTTCACTAGAGCAGCAGCTGATTTGCCGTTTCATGAAGTATCCCTTCTTGCCCTTGCCCTTCTTGAAACTAGTGGTTTCACCAACCATCAACAATTGATGCTCCTTCTTGATTTCTACTTTCGCGGTGTCAAACATCGCGAATACCTCAAGGATCATCATATCTATCCCTGATATGTTATAGTTCATCACGAAGCTCTAACAGCTTGGTGGCAATGACTTTGGAGAACCATCATTGTCTTATCTGGAAGATCAACTCCCACTCGATTCAAATGATTGTTGTACTCAGACAATCTGAGCACAAGCTCAACAATTGAGCTTTTCTCCTTAGTTTGCAGGTTAAGAAAGTCATCGGAGGTCTTATACCTCTTGACATGGGCACGAGCCTGAAATCCCAGTTTCAGCCCTCAAAACATCTCATATGTTTCGCGACGTTTCAAAATGTCTTTGGTGCCTCAACTCTAAACCGTTTAACTGAACTATCACGTAGTTATCAAAACGTGTATGTCAGATGTTCGCAACAACCACAGACAACGTTCGAGGTTCAGCACACTGAGCGGTGCATTAAGGACATAAGCCTTCTATGAAGCAATGAGGACAATCCTCAGTTTACGGACCTAGTCCGCATAATTGCTACAATCAACTTTCAACTAATTTTTCTCTAGGAACATATCTAAACAGTAGAACTATAGCTTGAGCTACGACATAATTTGCAAAAACCTTTTGACTATGTTCAGGATAATTAAGTTCATCTTATGAACTCCCACTCAGATAGACATCCCTCTAGTCATCTAAGTGATTACATGATCCGAGTCAAACTAGGCCGTGTCCGATCATCACGTGAGACGGACTAGTCATCATCGGTGAACATCTTCATGTTGATCGTATCTTCTATACGACTCATGTTCGACCTTTCGGTCTCCGTGTTCCGAGGCCATGTCTGTACATGCTAGGCTCGTCAAGTTAACCCTAAGTGTTTCGCGTGTGTAAATCTGTCTTACACCCGTTGTATGTGAACGTTAGAATCTAACACCCGATCATCACGTGGTGCTTCGAAACACGAACTGTCGCAACGGTGCACAGTTAGGGGAGAACACTTCTTGAAATTATTGTAAGGGATCATCTTATTTACTACCGTCGTTCTAAGCAAATAAGATGTATAAACATGATAAACATCACATGCAATCAAATAGTGACATGATATGGCCATCATCACTTTGCTCCTTTTGATCTCCATCTTCGGGGCTCCATGATCATCATCGTCACCGGCATGACACCATGATCTCCATCATCATGATCTCCATCATCGTGTCTTCATGAAGTTGCCTCGCCAACTATTACTTCTACTACTATGGCTAACGGTTAGCAATAAAGTAAAGTAATTACATGACGTTTAAGTTGACACGCAGGTCACAAATAAATAAAGACAACTCCTATGGCTCCTGCCGGTTGTCATACTCATCGACATGCAAGTCGTGATTCCTATTACAAGAACATGATCAATCTCATACATCACATATATCATTCATCACATCCTTTTTGGCCATATCACATCACATAGCATACCCTGCAAAAACAAGTTAGACGTCCTCTATTTGTTGTTTGCATGTTTTACGTGGCTGCTATGGGTTTCTAGCAAGAACGTTTCTTACCTACGCATGAACCACAACGTGATATGCCAATTGCTATTTACCCTTCATAAGGACCCTTTTCATCGAATCCGATCCGACTAAAGTGGGAGAGACAGACACCCGCCAGCCACCTTATGCAACTAGTGCATGTTTGTCGGTGGAACCGGTCTCACGTAAGCGTACGTGTAAGGTTGGTCCGGGCCGCTTCATCCCACGATGCCGCCGAATCAAGATAAGACTAGTAACGGCAAGCATATTGAACAATATCGACGCCCACAACTACTTTGTGTTCTACTCGTGCAAAGAATCTACGCAATAGACCTAGCTCATGATGCCACTATTGGGGAACGTAGCAGAAATTCAAAATTTTCCTACGTGTCACCAAGATCTATATATGGAGAGACTAGCAACGAGGGGAAGGAGAGTGCATCTACATACCCTTGTAGATCGCTAAGCGGAAGCGTTCAAGTGAACGGAGTTGATGGAGTCGTACTCGTCGTGATTCAGATCACCGATGATCCTAGTGCCGAACGGACGGCACCTCCGCGTTCAACACACGTACAGCTCGACGATGTCTCCCACGCCTTGATCCAGCAAGGAGAGAGGGAGAGGTTGAGGAAGACTCCATCCAGCAGCAGCACAAGGGCGTGGTGGTGATGGAGGAGCGTGGCAATCCTGCAGGGCTTCGCCAAGCACCTACGGGAGAGGAGGAGGTGTCACGGGAGGGAGGGAGGCGCCAAGGGCTCAGGTATGGATGCCCTCCCTCCCCTCCACTATATATAGGGGCAGGGGAGAGGGGGAAGGCGCAGCCTTGCCCCTTCCTCCAAGGAAGGGGTGCAGCTAAGAGGGGGGAGGAGTCCATCCTCCCCAAGGCACCTCGGAGGTGCCTTCCCCCTTTAGGACTCTCCCCTTTTTCCTATATCTTGGCGCATGGGCCTCTAGGGGCTGGTGCCCTTGGCCCATGTAGGCCAAGGCGCACCCCCTACAGCCCATGTGGCCCCCCGGGGCAGGTGGCCCCACCCGGTGGGCCCCCGGGACCCTTCCGGTGATCCCGGTACAATACCGATGACCCCGAAACTTGTCCCGATGGCCGAAACAGGACTTCCTATATATAAATCTTTACCTCCGGACCATTCCGGAACTCCTCGTGATGTCCGGGATCTCATCCGGGACTCCGAACAACATTCGGTAACCACATACAAACTTCCTTTATAACCCTAGCGTCATCGAACCTTAAGTGTGTAGACCCTACGGGTTCGGGAGACATGTAGTCATGACCGAGATGTTCTCCGGTCAATAACCAACAGCGGGATCTGGATACCCATGTTGGCTCCCACATGTTCCACGATGATCTCATCGGATGAACCACGATGTCAAGGACTCAATCAATCCCGTATACAATTCCCTTTGTCTAGCGGTATGGTACTTGCCCGAGATTCGATCGTCGGTATACCGATACCTTGTTCAATCTCGTTACCGGCAAGTCTCTTTACTCGTTCCGTAACACATCATTCCGTGATCAACCCCTTGGTCACATTGTGCACATTATGATGATGTCCTACCGAGTGGGCCCAGAGATACCTCTCCGTTTACACGGAGTGACAAATCCCAATCTCGATTCGTGCCAACCCAACAGACACTTTCAGAAATACCCGTAGTGTACCTTTATAGCCACCCAGTTACGTTGTGACGTTTGGCACACCCAAAGCACTCCTACGGTATCCGGGAGTTGCACAATCTCATGGTCTAAGGAAATGATACTTGACATTAGAAAAGCTTTAGCATACGAACTACATGATCTTGTGCTAGGCTTAGGATTGGGTCTTGTCCATCACATCATTCTCCTAATGATGTGATCCCGTTATCAATGACATCCAATGTCCATGGTCAGGAAACCGTAACCATCTATTGATTAACGAGCTAGTCAACTAGAGGCTTACTAGGGACATGGTGTTGTCTATGTATCCACACATGTATCTGAGTTTCCTATCAATACAATTCTAGCATGGATAATAAACGATTATCATGAACAAGGAAATATAATAATAATCAATTTATTATTGCCTCTAGGGCATATTTCCAACATCGAACACCCATAGCGTTCTGGTGTTGATCATGTTTTGCCCTAGGGAGAGGTTTAGTCAACGGATCTGCTACATTCAGGTCCGTATGTACTTTACAAATATCTATATCTCCATCTTGAACATTTTCACGTATGGAGTTGGAGCGACGCTTGATGTACCTGGTCTTCTTGTGAAACCTGGGCTCCTTGGCAAGTGCAATAGCTCCAGTGTTGTCACAGAAGAGTGCGATCGGCCCCGATGCATTGGGTATGACTCCTAGGTTGGTGATGAACTCCTTCACCCAGATTGCTTCATGTGTTGCCTCCAAGGCTGCCATGTACTTTGCTTCACATGTAGATCCTGCCACGCCGTTTTGCTTGCAACTGCACCAGCTTACTGCCCCACCATTCAAAATATACACGTATCCGGTTTGTGACTTAGAGTCATCCAGATCTGTGTCGAAGCTAGAGTCGATGTAACCCTTTACGACAAGCTCTTCGTCGCCTCCATAAACGAGAAACATATCCTTAGTCCTTTTCAGGTACTTTAGGATGTTCTTGACCACTGTCCAGTGTTCCTTGTCGGGATTACTTTGGTACCTTCCTACCAAACTTACGGCAAGGTTTACATCAGGTCTGGTACACAGCATGGCATACATAATAGACCCTATGGCTGAGGCATAGGGGATGACACTCATCTCTTCTTTATCTTCTGCCGTGGTCGGGCATTGAGCCGAGCTCAATCTCACACCTTGTAATACAGGCAAGAACCCTTTCTTGGACTGATCCATATTGAACTTCTTCAATATCTTATCAAGGTATGTGCTTTGTGAAAGACCTATGAGGCGTCTTGATCTATCCCTATAGATCTTGATGCCTAATATGTAAGCAGCTTCTCCAAGGTCCTTCATTGAAAAACACTTATTCAAGTAGGCCTTAATGCTGTCCAAAAGTTCTATATCATTTCCCATCAAAAGTATGTCATCTACATATAATATGAGAAATGGTACAGAGCTTCCACTCACTTTCTTGTAAACGCAGGCTTCGCCATAAGTCTGCATAAACCCAAACGCTTTGATCATCTCATCAAAGCGAATGTTCCAACTCCGAGATGCTTGCACCAACCCATAAATGGATCGCTGGAGTTTGCATACCTTGTTAGCATTCTCAGGGTCGGCAAAACCTTCCGGCTGCATCATATACAGTTCTTCCTTAAGATGGCCGTTAAGGAATGTCGTTTTGACGTCCATTTGCCATATCTCATAATCATAGTATGCGGCAACTGCTAACATGATTCGGACGGACTTTAGCTTTGCTACGGGAGAGAATGTCTCATCGTAGTCAACCCCTTGAACTTGTCGATAACCCTTAGCGACAAGTCGAGCTTTATAGATGGTAACATTACCATCCGCGTCCATCTTCTTCTTAAAGATCCATTCGCTTTCTATCGCTCGCCGATCATCGGGCAAGTCTGTCAAAGTCCATACTTCGTTTTCATACATGGATCCTATATCGGATTGCATGGCTTCAAGCCATTTGTTGGAATGTGGGCCCGCCATCGCTTCTTCATAGTTTGAAGGTTCACCGTTGTCTAACAACATGATTTCCAGGACATGGTTGCCATACCACTCTGGTGTGGAACGTGTCCTCGTGGACCTACGAAGTTCAGTAGTAACTTGATCCGAAGTACCTTGATCATCATCATTAAGTTCCTCTTCAGTTGGTGCTGGCACCACAGGAACATCTTCCTGAGCTGCGCTACTCACCGATTCAAGAGGTAGTACTTCATCAAGCTCTACTTTCCTCCCACTTAATTCTTTCGAGAGAAACTCTTTCTCTAGAAAGGACCCGTTCTTGGCAACAAAGATCTTGCCCTTGGATCTTAAGTAGAAGGTATACTGATGTAGGGTGGAACCCTAGGGGCCGATCTTTCACGTTTGGAGTGGATCCTACGGGGAACACGATGAACGAGCGGAAGAACACGAGGAAGAACACAGGGAGGAACAAGAGAAACTCACTAAACCGACAAGTAATGGATCACACAAGGGTTAGATCACCGAACACATAAGGTAGCACAAGATTCAAAATCAACAAAGGAAAGATACAAAGGTAGCCGTTCTTCTCCGAGAGGAGGTCTTGAATCCACGAGGGGATCTTCCCGTAAAGGGGTCCTGAATCCAAGTGGATCTTCTCCGAAGAGGCCGCGGACTCTCACGAGGAGGAGATCCGATGGATGAACGAGGCTCTATCTCACAAATGAGCTAAATCAACGCTAACCCTAACTAGGAGGAGGTGGGGGAGTATATATAGGCCTTAGCCTCGAAAGGGTAAGTGAGAGGGATACATGGGCCCTTGGCCCGTTCACTGTGCGCAGACAGGCGCCGGATGTCCGGGCTGGGGGCCGAATGTCCGGGGCTTCGCGACGGGCCGGATGTCCAGGTTGGGAGGCCAGATGTCCGGGCTGGCCTGGGTGCCCTGTGGTTGCTCTCTGGACAGGCGGGGTCCGGATGTCCGGCGGCTCAGGAAGAGCCGGATGTCCGGGCCTCTGGCCGGATGTCCGGGCTGACGAGGTTCAGCTTCGGGAGCGTTCTGTGATGGGCGCCGGATTTGCGGTGTCAGGCCGGATGTCTGGGCTGGTCTGGATGTCCGGGTTGGGGCCGGATGTCCGGGGCCTGTAGCAGCTCGCTCTTCTTCCTTCTCCTCTTCCATGCTTGGCCTTTGTCCTTTGATTCTCCATGGTCATCTCGGTTGTACCTAAGTATAGGCAAGGTCCATGCATGAGGTAGTAGCCATGTCTCACATGTGGAAAGTGACAGTTCGAAGAGGAGTGAATTCACCTTGTGTCCAATGGCGCATAGTCGAGGTCTCATCTTATGTATCCTTGGGGCTTGGAGAGTAGTCGGAGTGTACATGGGGATGAACGTGGGATGCTCCGCATCATCTCCCCCCCCCCCGGGAAAGATCCGACCTCGGATCGTGATCCTCATCACCATGGAAACAGTTGTCGTGGACGGACTTGTAGTCGGATGTAGATGAAGGCATTGCGCAATCCAAGTACTTCAAGGTGTCACTGGAGTGATAGACATGCAAAAAGAGCAAACACAAGCAACACTCGAAAATGATGGTTAGCGCACACAAAGTGTCCATCATGTAAGAATGAGTCCGTGCGGCAAGATAGTGTGTGGCAAGACACATGATGCTTATCAAGATGATATAGAATGATATGCAAAGCATTCATGGGGTAATTAGCATGGTGCATAAAGCGACAAATTCTACCATTGTGCAAAATGATGTCATAATGGGATGGTGCATCAAAAGCATGAACATGACAATGGGTGCTCAATATGTATATGTTATCATGCAATTGATGGTGGACAATATGATCATGATGTGTGAATATGCCATCAAGGAAGATCACAACAAATTTGCTAAGGAAATGCATAAGCTCATATATCATGGATGTCATGGAAATAGATGCAACAAGGCAAGCATAATGTGAGTCAATCCATGCATACGGCGCAAACTTGTGGTGAGTATGAAATGTCCATCGAGCATGACATGTGGGAGCACAATCAACAAATATGGATGTGTGAGTGCAATGTGCCAAAGGAGTGTTGATGTACCAATGCTCGATGTCGAGGCATGAGTGGAAGTCCGAAGGTGCATCCAAGAAGTGTGAGCTCTCCTCAATGTGAAGGTCCATAGAGCCAATCTCCAATGTCGCTCCTCCATACAATAGATGTAACATGTACACAACAAGAAGGAAACAACAATGGAAGAGTGACCCATCCAATATGCGTAATTGAGGATGGCTCAAAGAGAAGGAGTTCACCTTTATGAGAATGTCTAAAATGTTGGTGTCGCACATCGTGTATGCCTTCACATGACCAAGTTGTCTCATCATGGTACCGCCTTGTGAATCCTTCAAAACGAAAGAACATGGCAAACACTCGGAAAAACAAATGAGGTTAGTGCAAATGCAACACCTATCATTCGTTATGTAAGATACCCAACAAGTGTATGCATCATGCTCATCATAAGAAAGGACAAAGGAGTATTGCATAGTATGGAGGCATATGATGCGAGAACAACCAAATGCAATAGGTTCAATCAAACAAGCATGCATCACAAGTAAAGTGTCAAAGTCTCCAAGATCAATAAGCATGGTATGGTTGCACTCAATACAAGTGGATGTGAGAGAGGCAACTAATTGAGAAAAGAGACAATGATCAAGATATATCATGTGAGAGGCATGAGCATATATGTCATCAACCCAAGAAAGCGAGTAAGAGTGGAACATGGGTGATGCAACCAAGCAAGCAATCATAGCAATCAAGTCAAGCAAGCTAGTAGTGCGAAGATGCAACATACTAGGAGGAATCATGGCAAGCATGTCATTGGTGCAAATAGTGGGCATGAATAATTCACATGTCATAGCACAAGCATGAAAGCAAGATATGAGGAAAGTAGGTTCATGGTGTTGGCAAGAAGTCCTATGTAAATAGCAATGCAACATAATGACTCTCCCAACATAAGAATCAACAATAGCATGAGGCACATGATAAACATGGCAAAAGCAACAAGGATCTCTACCAAGCATGCAAATACACATAGGAGTATCATAATGGTGAATCATGGGTAGATGCAAGCAAGAGTCACAATTGCATGGCAAAGGCATAGGAGCAAAAATAACATGCAAAGTGAACACGATAGTATGGGCATAAGGTGACAAGTGGTAAATAGCCCATAGCCATGTGAGAGCCAAGTAGAAGAGATGTGCGTAGTCCTTGCACGAGGGGAACGGTGGTAAGGATAGTCCACGGGATCCCAAGCCGTCGTTGCTCTCAAGAGCTCGTTTTGTCAACTCTTGGGATTGAGAGGTTGACGAGTATACATGAGTACCTACACAAACAAAGACAAAGGGAAAATTGTGTGTGGGTGGTATATGTACACATCATCCATCATGATGCGCATGTGCATGTGTTGGTTAGCACAAAATAGCCAATGCTCAAATAAATGAGATGCGTGATATAGAAACATGTCATCCATCATGAGAGGTTTGTTATTATGTATCGCATAATAGAGACTCAAATTGTGTAATGCATCATGAGAAATATCTAGAGCATTGTTATTCATGGAATGCATAAGGTGCACGCAATCGTGGGAATCATGCAAAGTATGGAATGCATCAAGATCTCCTAATATGTATGAGGAAACTATGGGGGTCTCCTTATGAGCATTAATGGAAACAGCACATGGAGAATATTGACAACATCCAAGACAAAGCATATTTGGTTCAATGTGATCATGGCATGGCATACTAGATGAATTGCGCAAATCATGTAAAGGAAGCATGGCAATATCATCGCAAGAGAAGCAAAAGCCTATGACCATCATCTCGTCATCTATGCCATAAGTGCAAATGGGGTTGATCTTAATGGGGCATGCATAGTTACTATGTTGAGATTGTAATGAGGCAATATGGGAGATCTCACTCATAGCATATGACAAGTTCAATGGGTTGTCAAACATGATGTGACCAAAAGAATTTTCACATGATATCCTATGGAGCATAGCATCACAACTAGGCAACTCAACATGCTCATCATCATATTCATCATAAATAGGTAAGTCCAGGCACGAAGAAGTCTCACTAGCATGAAGCATGGGAATAGGTGGGTCAACATCATGGGAGCAATCAATGTTAAGAGAGTCCACTAGTGGGACAAGAGAAGCACCATCACCTATGTTACCTTTGGAGCGTCGCTCATGTGTTGTAGGTGAGGTGTTGAAGATCCACTCATTGTCATCTTCATCTTGATGGAACCATGTGGGGGGTGCATCATCGTCCACCATGGCCATCGGTTTTCCCATTGGAGGGATGGACTCGTTGAGGGTAGGCATGTCGTCATGTAGGAAACCTAGCACCAAAGAAGAAAACACACTGGGAGTAGAGGTTAAGTCGTTAGAAATCATAGTGGCCTCACATGCCGTGTCAACTACCTCACTCACTAAGTGTTGTGGCTCACTCACTCCCTCAAGGATGCTCTCACTCATATGGTTGGTGGAGTCACTCAAATGGCTCTCAACCTCACATAGGATGTGTGGCATGCTCTGATGTGTGGGGCTAGTGGTGGTCACACTCATCCTCTCATAGGAAATGCTCTCAATGTCACGTATGGTGGAGTCACTCATCTCACTCATGTGGTGGTGGCTCTCCTCACATGGCAAATGGGGCATCTCAACATATGTGGGTGTCGGAGACATGTTGGTGCAAATGTCTCCATGCGCGGTCGCGTAGCTTGACTCAGAGTATGAGTCCAATATGGGCGCCGTCTTCATGTTGTTGAAGAGGTTCACACTTGTCGCCGCGGTCGAAGGGGATGGCCCTTGCTCGACCTTCTTGTCACCGTCTTGGTGTGGGAGGCCCATATGATGTGGCACCTCATAGCTCGTCTCCATGACCAAAGGGAGTTTCCCATGCTCGACCATCTTCCTTGAGGGGCTTCCGAAGATGGAAGTGTCGCCCTCGCTCGTAGGTAGTCGCCTTGTTGTTGAGGATGTCGATGTAGGCAAACTCATGGGAAGTAGGCGAAGATGTCGTACGTCCAAAGGCGAAGATGCCTTGAGAACACTTGGCAAAGATGCCGAAGTGGTGGTAGTAGCCGTAGCTCCGTCTTGGTGGTGCTCGTCTCGCGGTCTTCTTTTGTGCTCATGAAGCATCGACTTGGCGGGAAGTAGGGCTTGTTGGGGCTTGTGCATTTGCGCTTGTGGAGCATCTTCATGATGATGATGTCGTTGTCGCGCTTGAGCTCGTAGTCGTTCGTCGTCGTCGTGCACATGATGCTTGGAGGTGACTTGCCCTTCATGACGATGTGGATCACGAACGTGATGGTGGTCGCCATGTAGATGTTGACATGGACGACTTGCGCTTGCATCTTGTTTGCGCTCCGAAGACTTGTGGCTTGAATGTCGCCGCCTTGAAGATGATGAAGGGGAAGTAGACTTGAGCAAGGTCCGAATCTCCTCCATCCTTGCATCTTGCTCCTCTTTATGTGCGGTAAGCTTCTTGTCGATGTATTCCCTTCTCCTTGCTTCGGAGTGACGAATGTCGATGGAGATGTTCTCGATGCGCTCTCACAATCTTGATTGTGTGCCTTGTATTTGTTGTTGTAGATCGAAGATATACGCTTTTGAGATGTAGTTGTTCACGTCGTCGTTGTTGTCGTAGACCGAAGATGAAATGCCTTGCCTATCCATCACAAGACTCGAGCAAATATGAGTGGGAGAAAGAGAAGAACTTATACCAATGTACCTTGACCGATGTTGACAATGAATCAAGTTCACTCAAATGCGGACAATGAAATAGCACTATTGGTACCAATCCTTGTCGGTTCTCACACCTACACAAGTAAAGCTTATGGTGGAGCTCGATGAGGATAGTGGCACAAAAATTTAATGCAAAATGTTAGCAAAAGTCAATAATATTGAAAGAGATTCACAAATTCGCAAGTGAAACAAATGGACCAATAGCAAAGAATGGCACACGGAAACACACACACGGATAGATAAATGGGCTCGTGCAACCAAGGAATGAGCACAAAATGTGGAATCCACGGAAAACGCTCGTGTTGCACAACTCAAGAGAGACGCTAGCACGATTGCTCAATAGGCAGATACGACACTTGTGCACTACCTATAAGATGCAAAATGGATAAACTTTCTATCCCAAGTATGCTATGTATGTATGGTTCCCGGTGTTTCTCTCAAGATGATCCAAGATGATCGGATATGACAATCTTATGTGCAATGTGGTATGATGCTATGGCACTTGCTTACAAGCTTCTTTGCTCTGTTTCTTTTGCTTAAAAGCTTTATTTATTTTATGGCCACTTTTGCATAATGCACAAACCTGATAGCAATTGTGTATATGCGGGAACAAACTTGTGACACAAGATATGATACCAATATATGCACCACAATGATATGGTATGTATGCTATGGGAAGTATGATCACTAATGTGCACAAGTAACATTGCCGGCAATACTCAAATAGCTAGTCTCGATAGGCAAGTGACGCAAAAGTAAGGCTAGGGGTTAACAATGCAATGGCAAGGGGAATATACAATGGAGGGATACCACGATACCAAGATGATATGGAGGTTACCATCCTTGGCGATGATGAGTGGCGGTGTTCTTGATGTAGAAACCAAGATGATGGAGACTCGTCCCTAAGTAGCCGAAACACCTTAGGAAACGGAAAAACCGCGACTCAAAATCTCACACGTCAAATGTCAAAATGGTGGTAGCGGAAAGCGGTGGTGGTTTGCACTTGGCAATGCGGAAGTGAAATGATTGGCTATACACGGTGTAAGAGTTGGAAGCACGCGGTCCCTAAGTAGCCGAAACACCTTAGGAGACACAACTCACAACACAAACAAAATGGGTTAAGTTGGGTTGGCGGAAGTGTATGGTGGGCAAGCCTATGCGGAAGTTATGGTGGCGGTGGTTGATGAAGAAGCAATTGTCCCTAAGTAGCCTAAACACCTTAGGAGACTCAAATCACAACTCAAACAACCACTAATGCTATATGGAACAAAATGGATTAGGTTGCGGAAGTCGGTGGTGGTTATACGGATGTTGTGGTGGAAGCCCTAGGTAAAGATGCCAAAATTCACAAAATTTGATGGAGTCAAATGATGTTGGTGGTATTTTTGTGGGAAAGGGGATGTCAAGAGCTTCAAAACGAGCTAAAGAACGTCAAAATCGGACTCCGGATGAATTAGTTATGGTCAAAACGGTGAAACGGAAAAAGCTGAAATCCCAGGGGCCGGACATCCGGGGGTCGGGCCGGATTTCCGGGGCCTGATGTCCAGAAACTTGCGCGAAAATGCACTCCAGGAGCCGGATGTTCGGGCTAATGGCCGGATTTCCAGGATGGCCGGATGTCCGGGGCTCGGGCCGGATGTCCGGGCTCCAAATCCGAGGATGAACTCGAGGAACTCGATTTTGGGGCGGAAAATTGAGATTTCGGGGGCAAAATTGGAGAGAATTTTGTGGATGGAAAGTGGGGAAACTTGGGGAGATGCTAGATCCACTTGAAACCAAGCAAATCCATGGATCAAAATCAACAAAACATCATCAAACCAACAAATCACAAAAAAAATTGGGGGCTATTTTTGGTGGGGATTTTCGGATTTAGGATAAAATCAACAAAATCAAGCTAGAAAAAAAGGGGTAGGGGCTCCAAAAACGTGATCAACATGGCTCATGGTACCAAGATGATGTAGGGCGGAACCCTAGGGGCCGATCTTTCACGTTTGGAGTGGATCCTATGGGGAACACGATGAACGAGCGGAAGAACACGAGGAAGAACACAGGGAGGAACAAGAGAAACTCACTAAACCGACAAGTAATCGATCACACAAGGGCTAGATCACCGAACACATAAGGTAGCACAAGATTCAAAATCAACAAAGGAAAGATACAAAGGTAGCCGTTCTTCTCCAAGAGGAGGTCTTGAATCCACGAGGGGATCTTCCCGTAAAGGGGTCTTGAATCCAAGTGGATCTTCTCCGAGGATGCCGCGGTCTCTCACGAGGAGGAGATCCGATGGATGAGCGAGGCTCTATCTCACAAATGAGCTAAATCAACGCTAACCCTAACTAGGAGGAGGTGGGGGAGTATATATTGTTGGAAATATGCCCTAGAGGCAATAAGAAATTAGTTATTATTATATTTCCTTGTTCATGATAATCGTTTATTATCCATGCTATAATTGTATTGATAAGAAACTCAGATACATGTGTGGGTACATAGACAACACCATGTCCCTAGTAAGCCTCTAATTGACTAGCTCGTTGATCAATAGATGGTTACGGTTTCCTGACCATGGACATTGGATGTCGTTGATAACGGGATCACATCATTAGGAGAATGATGTGATGGACAAGACCCAATCCTAAGCCTAGCACAAAGATCGTAGTTCATATGCTAAAGCTTTTCTAATGTCAAGTATCATTTCCTTAGACCATGAGATTGTGCAACTCCCGGATACCGTAGGAATGCTTTGGGTGTACCAAACGTCACAACGTAACTGGGTGGCTATAAAGGTGCACTAAAGGTATCTCCGAAAGTGTCTGTTGGGTTGGCACGAATCGAGACTGGGATTTGTCACTCCGTGTAAACGGAGAGGTATCTCTGGGCCCACTCGGTAGGACATCATCATAATGTGCACAATGTGACCAAGGGGTTGATCACGGGATGATGTGTTACGGAACGAGTAAAGAGACTTGCCCGTAACGAGATTGAACAAGGTATCGGTATACCGACGATCGAATCTCGGGCAAGTACTATACCGCTAGACAAAGGGAATTGTATACGGGATCGATTGAGTCCTTGACATCGTGGTTCATACGATGAGATCATCGTGGAACATGTGGGAGCCAACATGGGTATCCAGATCCCGCTATTGGTTATTGACCGGAGAACGTCTCGGTCATGTCTGCATGGTTCCCGAACCCGTAGGGTCTACACACTTAAGGTTCGATGACGCTACGGTTATAAAGGAAGTTTTTATGTGGTTACCGAATGTTGTTCGGAGTCTCGGATGAGATCCCGGACGTCATGAGGAGTTCCGGAATGGTCCGGAGGTAAAGATTTATATATGGGAAGTCCTGTTTTGGTCACCGGAAAAGTTTCGAGTTTTTCTGGTAATGTACCGGGACCACCGGGAGGGTCCCGGGGGTCCACCAAGTGGGGCCGCTGGCCCCGGAGGGCTGCATGGGCCAAGTGTGGGAGGGGACCAGCCCCAGGTGGGCTGGTGCTCCCCCCCACAAGGGCCCAAGGCGCCTAGGGTTTGGGGAGGGGGTGCTTCCACCTAACTTGGGGGGCAAGTTTCCCCCCTCTCCCCCCTTGGCCGCCACCCTTAGATGGGATTGGGGCTGCCGCACCCCTTGGGGTGGAAACCCTAGAGGGAGCGCACCCCCCTCCCTCTCCCCTATATATACTTGACGGTTTTGGGGCTGCCAACACATGAGTTTTGATCTCTCCCTGGCGCAGCCCTACCTCTCTCCCTTCTCCTCTCCCGCGGTGCTTGGCGAAGCCCTGCTGGACTACCACGCTCCTCCATCACCACCACGCCATTGTGCTGCTGCTGGATGGAGTCTTCCTCAACCTCTCCCTCTCTCCTTGCTGGATCAAGGCGTGGGAGACGTCACCGAGCTGCACGTGTGTTGAACGCGGAGGTGCCGTCCGTTCGGCACTAGGATCTTCGGTGATTTGGATCACGACGAGTACGACTCCTTCAACCCCGTTCTCTTGAACGCTTCCGCTTAGCGATCTACAAGGGTATGTAGATGCACTCTCCTTCCCCTCGTTGCTGGTTTCTCCATAGATAGATCTTGGTGACACGTAGGAAAATTTTGAATTTCTGCTACGTTCCCCAACAGTGGCATCATGAGCTAGGTCTATTGCGTAGATTCTTTGCACGAGTAGAACACAAAGTAGTTGTGGATGTTGATTTTGTTCAATATGCTTACCGTTACTAGTCCAATCTTGTTTCGACGGTATTGTGGGATGAAGCGGCCCGGGCCGACCTTACACGTACTCTTACGTGAGACAGGTTCCACCGACTGACATGCACTTGGTGCATAAGGTGGTTAGCGGGTGCCAGTCTCTCCCACTTTAGTCGGAACGGATTCGATGAAAAGGGTCCTTATGAAGGGTAAATAGCAATTGACATATCACGTTGTGGTTTTTGCGTAGGTAAGAAACGTTCTTGCTAGAAACCCATAGCAGCCACGTAAAACATGCAAACAACAATTAGAGGACGTCTAACTTGTTTTTGCAGGGTATGCTATGTGATGTGATATGGCCAAGAAGAATGTGATGAATGATATGTGATGTATGAGATTGATCATGTTCTTGTAATAGGAATCACGACTTGCATGTCGATGAGTATGACAACCGGCAGGAGCCATAGGAGTTGTCTTTATTTATTGTATGACCTGCGTGTCATTGAACAACGCCATGTAATTACTTTACTTTATTAATAACTGGTAGCCATAGTAGTAGAAGTAATAAGTTGGTGAGACAACTTCATGGAGACACAATGATGGAGATCATGATGATGGAGATCATGGTGTCATGCCGGTGACGATGATGATCATGGAGCCCCGAAGATGGAGATCAAAAGGAGCAATATGATATTGGCCATATCATGTCACTATTTGATTGCATGTGATGTTTATCATGTTTATACATCTTATTTGCTTAGAACGACGGTAGTAAATAAGATGATCCCTCATTAAAATTTCAAGAAAGTGTTCCCCCTAACTGTGCACCATTGCGAAAGTTCGTCGTTCCGAAGCACCACGTGATGATCGGGTGTGATAGATTCTTACGTCCACATACAACGGGTGTAAGACAGATTTACACACGCGAAACACTTAGGTTAACTTGACGAGCCTAGCATGTACAGACATGGCCTCGGAACACAAGAGACCGAAAGGTCGAGCATGAGTCGTATGGTAGATACGATCAGCATGAAGATGTTCACCGATGATGACTAGTCCGTCTCACGTGATGATCGGACACGGCCTAGTTGACTCGGATCATGTAATCACTTAAATGACTAGAGGGATGTCTATCTGAGTGGGAGTTCATGAGATGAACTCAATTATCCTGAACATAGTCAAAAGATCTTTGCAAATTATGTCACAAGCTCGTGCTTTAGTTCCACTGTTTAGATATGTTCCTAGAGAAAATATAGTTGAAAGTTGACAGTAGCGATTATGCAGACAGTAGAAAGCTTATGTCCTTAATGCACCGCTCAGTGTGCTAAACCCCAAACATCGTCTGTGGATGTTGCGAACATCGGACATACACGTTTTGATAACTACGTGATAGTTCAGTTAAACGGTTTAGAGTTGAGGCACCAAAGACGTTTTTCAAAACATCGCGAAACATATGAGATGTTTCAAGGGCTGAAATCGGGATTTCAGGCTCGTGCCCATGTCAAGAGGTATAAGACCTCCGACAATTTTCTTAGCCTGCAAACTAACGGAGAAAAGCTCAATCATTGAGCTTGTGCTCAGATTGTCTGAGTGCAACAATCACTTGAATCGAGTGGTAGTTGATCTTCCAGATGAGATAGTAATGTTTCTCCAAAGTCATTGCCACCAAGCTGCTAGAGCTTCGTGATGAACTATAACATATCAGGGATAGATATGATAATCCTTGAAGTATTCGCGATGTTTGACACCGCGAAAGTAGAAGTCAAGTAGGAGCATCAATTGTTGATGGTTAGTAAAAACCACTAGTTTTCAAAAGGGGCAAGGGCAAGAAGGGATACTTCATGAAACGGCAAATCAGCTGCTGCTCCAGTGAAGAAACCCAAGGTTGAACCCAAACCCGAGACTAAGTGCTTCTGTAATAAGGGGAACAGCCACTGGAGCAGAATTACCCTAGATACTTGGTAGATAAGAAGGCTGGCAAGGTTGATAGAAGTATATTGGATATACATTATGTTAATGTGTACTTTACTAGTACTCCTAGTAGCACCAGGGTATTAAGATACCGGTTCGGTTGCTAAGTGTTAGTAACTCGAAATAAAAGAGCTACGGAATAAACGGAGACTAGCTAAAGGTGAGCTGACGATATGTGTTGGAAGTGTTTCCAAGTTTGATGTGATCAAACATCGCACGCTCCCTCTACCATCAAGATTAGTATTAAACCTGAATAATTGTCATTTTGTGTTTGCATTGAGCATAGACATGATTGGATTATGTCTATCGCAATACGATTATTCATTTAAAGAGAATAATGGTTACTCTATTTATTTGAATAATACCTTCAATGGTATTGCACCTAATAGGAATGGTTTATTGAATCTCGATCGTAGTGATACACATTTTCATGCCAAAAGATATAAGATAGTAATGATAGTACCACTTACTTGTGGCACTGCCATGTAAGTCATATTGGTGTAAAACGCATGAAGAAGCTCCATGTTGATGGATCTTTGGACTCACTCGTTTTTGAAAAGTTTGAGACATGCAAACCATGTCTATTGGTGTATACGCATGAAGAAACTCCATGCAGATGGATCGTTTGGACTCACTTGATTTTGAATCACTTGAGATATGCAAATCATACCACATGGGCAAGATGACTGAAAAGCCTCGTTTTCAGTAAAATGGAACAAGATAGCAACTTGTTGGAAGTAACACACTTTGATGTGTGCAGTCCAATGAGTGCTGAGGCATGCAGTGAATATCGTTATGTTTTACTTCACAGATGATTTAAGTAGATACTGTATATTTAATTGATGAAACACAAGTCTGAATTATTGAAGGGTTCAAGTAATTTCAGAGTGAAGTTGAAGGTCATTGTGACAAGAGGATAAAATGTCTATGATATGATCATAGAGATGAGTATCTGAGTTACGAGCTTTGACACACAATTAAGACATTGTGGAAATTGTTTCACAATTAATACCGCCTGGAACACCATAGTGTGAATGGTGTGTCCGAACATCATAGTTGCACCCTATTGGATATGGTGCGTACCATGATATCTCTTATCGAATTACCACTATCGTTCATGGGTTAGGCATTAGAGACAAGCGCACTCACTTTAATAGGGCACCACATAATTCCGTTGAGACGACACCGAACTATGGTTTGGAGAAACCTAAGTTGTTGTTTCTTAAAAGTTTGGGGCTGCGACGCTTATGTGAAAAAGTTTCAGGTTGATAAGTTCGAACCCAAAGCGGATAAAATGCATCTTCATAGGACACCCAAAACAGTTGGGTATACCTCCTAATTCAGATCCGAAAGCAATAGGGATTGTTTCTTGAATCGGGTCCTTTCTCGAGGAAAAGTTTGTCTCGAGAATTGAGTGGGAGGATGGTGGAGGCTTGATGAGGTTATTGAACCATCACTTCAACCAGTGTGTAGCAGGGCACAGGAAGTTGTTCCTGTGGCACCTACATCAATTGAAGTGGAAGCTTATGATAGTGATCATGAAGCTTCGGATCAAGTCACTACTGAACCTCGTAGGACGACAAGGACGCGTACTGCTTCGGAGTGGTACGGTGATCCTGTCTTGAAGGTCATGTTGCTAGACAACAATGAACCTATGAGCTATGGACAAGCAATGGTGGGCCCATATTCCAACAAATGATTAGAAGCCATGAAATCCGAGATAGGATCCATGTCTCGGAACAAAGCATGGACTTTGGTGGACTTGCCCGATGATCGGCAAGCCATTGAGATAAATGGATCTTTAAGAAGAAGACGGACGTGGACGGTAATGTCACCGTCTATGAAGCTCGACTTGTGGCAAAGAGTTTTTCACAAGTTCAAGGAGTTGACTACGATGAGATTTTCTCATCCGTAGCGATGCTTAAGTCCGTCGGAATCATGTTAGCATTAGCTGCATTTATGAAATCTGGCAGATGGATGTCAAGACGAGTTTCCTTACCAGTTTTCGTAAGGAAAGGTTGTATGTGATACAATCAGTAAGTTTTTGTTGATCCTAAGGATGCTAAAAGGTATGCTGGCTCCAGCGATCCTTCTAAGGACTGGAGTAAGCATCTCGGAGTTGGAATGTGCGGTTTGATAAGATGATCAAAGATTTTGGGTTTATACAAAGTTCATGAGAAACTTGTATCTCCAAAGAAGTGATTGGGAGCACTATAGAATTTCTGATGAGTATATGTTGTTGACATATTTATGATCAGAAATGATGTAGAATTTTCTGTAAAGCATATAGGGTTATTTGAAAAGTGTTTTTCAATGGAAAACCTGGATTAGGCTACTTGAACAATAAGCATCAAGATCTATAAGATAGATCAAAATGCTTAATAATACTTTCAAATGAGCACATACCTTGACATGATCTTGAAGGCGTTCAAGATGGATCAGTCAAAGAAGGAGTTCTTGCCTGAGTTGTAAGGTATGAAGTTAAGAGTTAAAGCTTGACCACGGCAGAAGAGAGACAAGGGACGAAGGTCATCCCCTACGCATCAGACGTAGGCTCTATAGTATGCTATGCTGTGTACCACACTGGAAGTGTGCCTTGCCATGAGTCAGTCAAGGGGTACAAGAATGATCCAGGAACGGATCATTGGACAGCGGTCAAAGTTATCCTTAGAGAAATAAGGACATGTTTCTCAATTATGGAGGTGACAAAGAGTTCAGCGTAAAGGGTTACGTCGATGCAAGCTTTAACACCTATCCGAGTGACTCTGAGTAGCAAACCCGATGCCTATAGTGGACCAACCATTGGAATAACTCCAAGTGGAGCGTGGAAGCAGCATTTACAATATGACTTAGAGATTTGCGAAGTACATACGGATCTGAATGTTGCAGACCCGTTGACTAAAACTTCTCTTACAAGCAAAACATGATCAAACCCAAGAACTCATTGAGACTTAATCACATGGTGATGTGAACTAGTTTAAGACACTAGTAAACTCTTTGGATGTTGGTCACATGGCGATGTGACCTATCAGTGTTGATCACATGGCGATGTGAACTAGATTATTGACTCTAGTGCAAGTGGGAGACTGTTGGAAATATGCCCTAGAGGCAATAATAAATTAGTTATTATTATATTTCCTTGTTCATGATAATCGTTTATTATCCATGCTATAATTGTATTGATAGGAAACTTAGATACATGTGTGGGTACATAGACAACACCATGTCCCTAGTAAGCCTCTAATTGACTAGCTCGTTGATCAATAGATGGTTACGGTTTCCTGACCATGGACATTGGATGTCGTTGATAACGGGATCACATCATTAGGAGAATGATGTGATGGACAAGACCCAATCCTAAGCCTAGCACAAAGATCGTAGTTCATATGCTAAAGCTTTTCTAATGTCAAGTATCATTTCCTTAGACCATGAGATTGTGCAACTCCCGGATACCGTAGGAATGCTTTGGGTGTACCAAACGTCACAACATAACTGGGTGGCTATAAAGGTGCACTACAGGTATCTCCGAAAGTGTCTGTTGGGTTGGCACGAATCGAGACTAGGATTTGTCACTCCGTGTAAATGGAGAGGTATCTCTGGGCCCACTCGGTAGGACATCATCATAATGTGCACAATGTGACCAACGGGTTGATCACGGGATGATGTGTTACGGAACGAGTAAAGAGACTTGCCCGTAACGAGATTGAACAAGGTATCGGTATACCGACGATCGAAACTCGGGCAAGTACTATACCGCTAGACAAAGGGAATTGTATACGGGGTCGATTGAGTCCTTGACATCGTGGTTCATACAATGAGATCATCGTGGAACATGTGGGAGCCAACATGGGTATCCAGATCCCGCTATTGGTTATTGACCGGAGAACGTCTCGGTCATGTCTGCATGGTTCCCGAACCCGTAGGGTCTACACACTTAAGGTTCGATGACACTAGGGTTATAAAGGAAGTTTGTATGTGGTTACCGAATGTTGTTCGAAGTCCCAGATGAGATCCACGACATCACGAGGAGTTCCGGAATGGTCCGGAGGTAAAGATTTATATATGGGAAGTCCTGTTTTGGTCACCGGAAAAGTTTCGGGTTTTTTCGGTAACGTACCAGGACCACCGGGAGGGTCCCGGGGGTCCACCAAGTGGGGCCACTAGCCCCGGAGGGCTGCATGGGCCAAGTGTGGGAGGGGACCAGCCCCAGGTGGGCTGGTGCGCCCCCCCCCCCCCACAAGGGCCCAAGGCGCCTAGGGTTTGGGGAGGGGGTGCTTCCACCTAACTTGGGGGGCAAGTTTCCCCCCTCTCCCCCCTTGGCCACCACCCTTAGATGGGATTGGGGCTGCCGCACCCCTTGGGGTGGAAACCCTAGAGGGGGTGCACCCCCCTCCCTTTCCCCTATATATACTTGAGGGTTTCGGGGCTGCCAACACATGAGTTTTGATCTCTCCCTGGCGCAGCCCTACCTCTCTCCCTTCTCCTCTCCCGCGGTGCTTGGCAAAGCCCTGCTGGACTACCACGCTCCTCCATCACCACCACGCCATTGTGCTGCTGCTGGATGGAGTCTTCCTCAACCTCTCCCTCTCTCCTTGCTGGATCAAGGCGTGGGAGACGTCACCGGGCTGCACGTGTGTTGAACGCGGAGGTGCCGTCCGTTCGGCACTAGGATCTCCGGTGATTTGGATCACGATGAGTACGACTCCTTCAACCCCGTTCTCTTGAACGCTTCCGCTTAGCGATCTACAAGGGTATGTAGATGCACTCTCATTCCCCTCGTTGCTGGTTTCTCCATAGATAGATCTTGGTGACACGTAGGAAAATTTTGAATTTCTGCTACGTTCCCCAACAGTGGCATCATGAGCTAGGTCTATTGCGTAGATTCTTTGCACGAGTAGAACACAAAGTAGTTGTGGGCGTTGATTTTGTTCAATATGCTTACCGTTACTAGTCCAATCTTGTTTCGACGGTATTGTGGGATGAAGCGGCCCGGACCGACCTTACATGTACTCTTACGTGAGACAGGTTCCACCGACTAACATGCACTTGGTGCATAAGGTGGCTAGCGGGTGCCAGTCTCTCCCACTTTAGTCGGAACGGATTCGATGAAAAGGGTCCTTATGAAGGGTAAATAGCAATTGACATATCACGTTGTGGTTTTTGCGTAGGTAAGAAACGTTCTTGCTAGAAACCCATAGCAGCCATGTAAAACATGCAAACAACAATTAGAGGACGTCTAACTTGTTTTTGCAGGGTATGCTATGTGATGTGATATGGACAAGAAGAATGTGATGAATGATATGTGATGTCCGGATGTCCGGCGGCTCAGGAAGAGCCGGATGTCCGGGCCTCTGGCCAGATGTCCGGGCTGACGAGGTTCAGCTTCGGGAGCATTCTGTGATGGCCGCTGGATTTCCGGTGTCGTGCCGGATGTCCGGGCTGGGGCCGAATGTCCGGGGCCTGTAGCAGCTCGCTCTTCTTCCTTCTCCTCTTCCATGCTTGTCCTTTGTCCTTTGATTCTCCATGGTCATCTCGGTTGTACCTGAGTATAGGCAAGGTCCATGCATGAGGTAGTAGCCATGTCTCACTTGTGGAAAGTGATGGTTCGAAGAGGAGTGAATTCACCTTGTGTCCAATGGCGCATAGTTGAGGTCTCATCTTATGTATCCTTGGGGCTTGGAGAGTAGTCGGAGTGTACATGGGGATGAACGTGGGATGCTCCGCGTCATATACCCAATGGTTTCCTTAGGGTATCCTATGAAGACGCATTTTTCCGACTTGGGTTCGAGCTTCTCCGGTTGAATTTTCTTGATATAAGCATCGCATCCCCAAACTTTTAGAAATGACAGCTTAGGTTTCTTCCCAAACCATAATTCATACGTGGTCGTCTCAACGGATTTAGACGGTGCCCTATTTAAAGTGAATGTAGCTGTCTCTAGAGCGTATCCCCAAAATGATAGCGGTAAATCGGTAAGAGACATCATAGATCGCACCATATCCAATAAAGTGCGATTACGACGTTCGGACACACCATTACGCTGAGGTGTTCCAGGCGGCGTGAGTTGTGAAACGATTCCACATTCCTTAAGTGTGTACCAAATTCATGACTTAAATATTCTCCTCCACGATCTGATCGTAAGAACTTTATCTTTCGGTCACGTTGATTCTCTACCTCATTTTGAAATTCCTTGAACTTTTCAAAGGTCTTAGACTTGTGTTTCATCAAGTAGACATACCCATATCTACTCAAGTCGTCAGTGAGAGTGAGAACATAACGATATCCTCCGCGAGCCTCAACGCTCATTGGACCGCACACATCAGTATGTATGATTTCCAATAAGTTGGTTGCTCGCTCCATTGTTCCGGAGAATGGAGTCTTGGTCATTTTGCCCATGAGGCATGGTTCACATGTGTCAAATGATTCATAATCGAGTGACTCTAAAAGTCCATCAGCATGGAGCTTCTTCATGCGCTTGACACCAATGTGACCAAGGCAGCAGTGCCACAAGTATGTGGGACTATCGTTGTCAACTTTACATCTTTTGGTATTCATACTATGAATATGTGTAACATCACGTTCGAGATTCATTAAGAATAAACCATTGACCATCGGGGCATGACCATAAAACATATCTCTCATGTAAATAGAACAACCATTATTCTCGAATTTAAATGAGTAGCCATCTTGTATTAAACGAGATCCAGATACAATGTTCATGCTCAAAGCTGGTACTAAATAACAATTATTGAGGTTTAAAACAAATCCCGTAGGTAAATGTAGAGGTAGCGTGCCGACGGCGATCACATCGACCTTGGAACCATTCCCGACGCGCATCGTCACCTCATCCTTTGCCAGTCTCCGCTTATTCCGCAGCTCCTGCTTTGAGTTACAAATATGAGCGACCGCACCGGTATCAAATACCCAAGAGCTACTACGAGTACTGGTAAGGTACACATCAATTACATGTATATCACATATACCTTTGGTTTGCCGGCCTTCTTGTCCGCTAAGTACTTGGGGCAGTTCCGCTTCCAGTGACCACTTCCCTTGCAATAAAAGCACTTAGTTTCAGGCTTGGGTCCATTGTTTGACTTCTTCCCGGCAACTGGCTTACCGGGCGCGGCAACTCCCTTGCCGTCCTTCTTGAAGTTCTTCTTACCCTTGCCTTTCTTGAACTTAGTGGTTTTATTCACCATCAACACTTGATGTTCCTTTTTGATCTCTACCTCCGCTTATTTATCATTGAATATACCTCAGGAATGGTCTTTTCCATCCCCTGCATATTGAAGTTCATCACAAAGCTCTTGTAGCTCGGTGGGAGCGACTGAAGGATTCTGTCAATGACCGCGTCATCCGGGAGATTAACTCCCAGCTGAGTCAAGCGGTTGTGCAACCCAGACATCTTGAGTATGTGCTCACTGATAGAACTATTTTCCTCCATCTTACAACTGAAGAACTTGTCGGAGACTTCATATCCTTCGACCCGGGCATGAGCTTGGAAAACCATTTTCAGCTCTTCGAACATCTCATATGCTCCGTGTTGCTCAAAACGCTTTTGGAGCCCCGTTCTAAGCTGTAAAGCATGCCGCACTGAACAAGGGAGTAATCATCAGCACGAGACTGCCAAGCGTTCATAACGTCTTGGTTCTCTGGGATTGGTGCTTCACCTAGCGGTGCTTCTAGGACATAATCTTTCTTGGCAGCTATGAGGATGATCCTCAGGTTCCGGACCCAGTCCGTATAGTTGCTGCCATCATCTTTCAGCTTGGTTTTCTCTAGGAACGCGTTGAAGTTGAGGGTAACGTGGGCCATTTGATCTACAAGACATATTGTAAAGATTTTAGACTAAGTTCATGATAATTAAGTTCATCTAATCAAATTATTTAATGAACTCCCACTCAGATTAGACATCCCTCTAGTCATCTAAGTGAAACATGATCCGAGTCAACTAGGCCGTGTCCAATCATCACGTGAGACGGACTAGTCGACATTGGTGAACATCTCCATGTTGATCGTATCTTCTATACCACTCATGCTCGACCTTTCGGTCCTCTGTGTTCCGAGGCCATGTCTGTACATGCTAGGCTCGTCAAGTCAACCTAAGTGTATTGCGTGTGTAAATCTGGCTTACACCCATTGTATTCAAACATTAGGATCTATCACACCCGATCATCACGTGGTGCTTCGAAACAACGAACCTTCGCAACGGTGCATAGTTAGGGGGAACACTTTTCTTGAAATTATTATGAGGGATCATCTTATTTACTACCGTCGTTCTAAGTAAACAAGATGAAAAACATGATAAACATCACATGCAATCAAATAGTGATATGATATGGCCAATATCATATAGCTCCTTTGATCTCCATCTTTGGGGCTCCATGATCATCTTCGTCACCGGCATGACACCATGATCTCCATCATCGTGTCTCCATGAAGTTGCTCGCCAACTATTACTTCTACTACTATGGCTAACGCGTTTAGCAATAAAGTAAAGTAATTTACATGGCGTTTCTCAATGACACATAGGTCATATAAAAAATAAAGACAACTCCTATGGCTCCTGCCGGTTGTCATACTGATCGACATGCAAGTCGTGATTCCTATTACAAGAACATGATCTCATACATCACATATATATCATTCATCACAACTTTTGGCCATATCACATCACAAAACACATGCTGCAAAAACAAGTTAGACGTCCTCTAATTGTTGTTGCATGTTTTTACGTGGCTGCAAAAGGGTTCTAGCAAGAACGTTTTCTTACCTACGTGAAATCCACAACGTGATATGCCAACTTCTATTTACCCTTCATAAGGACCCTTTTCGTTGAATCCGCTCCAACTAAAGTGGGAGAGACAGACACCCACTAGCCACCTTATGCAACTAGTGCATGTCAGTCGGTGGAACCTGTCTCATGTAAACGTACGTGTAAGGTCGGTCCAGGCCGCTTCATCCCACGATGCCGCCGAAGCAAAATAAGACTGGTAGTGGCAAGAAAGTTGACAACATCTACGCCCACAACAAATTGTGTTCTACTCGTGCAAAGAGAACTACGCATAGACCTGGCTCATGATGCCACTGTTGGGGAACGTTGCAGAAAATAAAAAAAATTCTACGCTTTCACCAAGATCAATCTATGAGTTCATCTAGCAACGAGAGAAAGGAGTGCATCTACATACCCTTGTAGATCGCGAGCGGAAGCATTCAAGAGAACGGGGTTGAGGGAGTCGTACTCGTCGTGATCCAAATCACCGATGATCCTAGTGCTGAACGGACAGCACCTCCGCGTTCAACACACGTACAGCTAAGGAAGACGTCTCCTCCTTCTTGATCCAGCAAGGAGGAGGAGAGGTTGATGGAGATCCAGCAGCACGACGGCGTGGTGGTGGATGCAGCAGTGATCTCGGCAGGGCTTCGCCGAGCTTCTACGAGAGGGAGAGATGTAGCAATGGGAGAGGGAGGCGCCAAGAGCATGGGTGCGGCTGCCCTCCCCCCTCTTTATATAGGCCCCCTAGGGGGGCGCCGGCCCTAGGAGATGGGATCTCCAAGGGGGGCGGCGGCCAGGGGGGAAACTTGCCCCCCAAGCCAGGTGGAGGCGCCCCCACCCCTAGGGTTTCCAACCCTAGGCGCAGGGGGGGCCAAGGGGGGGCGCACCAGCCCACCTGGGGCTAGTTCCCCTCCCACTTCAGCCCATGGGGCCCTCCGGGATAGGTGGCCCCACCCGATGGACCCCCCGGGACCCTTCCGGTGGTCCCGGTACAATACCGGTGACCCCCGAAACTTTCCCGATGGCCGAAACCTGACTTCCTATATATAATTCTTCACCTCCGGACCATTCCGGAACTCCCCGTGACGTCCGGGATCTCATCCGGGACTCCGAACAACTTTCCGGTTACTGCATACTAATATCTCTTCAACCCTAGCGTCACCGAACCTTAAGTGTGTAGACCCTACGGGTTCGGGAGACATGCAGACATGACCGAGACGCCTCTCCGGTCAATAACCAACAGCAGGATTTGGATACCCATGTTGGCTCCCACATACTCCTCGATGATCTCATCGGATGAACCACGATGTCGAGGATTCAATCAACCCCGTATACAATTCCCTTTGTCAATCGGTACGTTACTTGCCCGAGACTCGATCGTCGGTATCCCAATACCTCGTTTAATCTCGTTACCGGCAAGTCACTTTACTCGTACCGTAATGCATGATCCCGTGACCACACACTTGGTCACATTGAGCTCATTATGATGATGCATTACCGAGTGGGCCCAGAGATACCTCTCCGTCATACGGAGTGACAAATCCCAGTCTCGATTTGTGCCAACCCAACAGACACTTTCGGAGATACCCGTAGTGCACCTTTATAGTCAGCCAGTTACGTTGTGACGTTTGGCACACCCAAAGCACTCCTATGGTATCCGGGATTTGCACAATCTCATGGTCTAAGGAAATGATACTTGACATTTGGAAAAGCTCTAGCTAAACGAACTACACGATCTTTGAGCTATGCTTAGGATTGGGTCTTGTCCATCACATCATTCTCCTAATGATGTGATCCCGTTATCAATGACATCCAATGCCCATAGTCAGGAAACCATGACTATCTGTTGATCAACGAGCTAGTCAACTAGAGGCTTACTAGGGACATGTTGTGGTCTATGTATTCACACGTGTATTACGATTTCCGGATAACACAGTTATAGCATGAATAACAGACAATTATCATGAACAAAGAAATATAATAATAACCATTTTATTATTGCCTCTAGGGCATATTTCCAACACCCTGCACCCCTTCCCTCCGAGCGCCTGCGTGGATTACACCGTCTGACGCCATTGGGACAGAGGATGATCCGACCGCTGGCTAGGCCATTCCTGAGAGCTTTGCAACCACACAGATGGCGGCGGTCAACATGTGTGACTCGCCGCAGCTCGTTCAGGTGCGGATGAGCACAGGCTCTGGCAGTGCCGGGCTGCCCTCGACATGTTCAACGAAATGACCGAACAAGAGTCGGTGTGTTTTCTTTCCTCTTGTCCGATCAGATTTTAGCATGGACCACTAGTTCATTTCGCTCATGATGAATGATTGTAAACTATAATCATGTAGGAGGCGTTCTTGTCGAACATGATCAATGGCAATGAAGATCCGATCGAAATGGAGTATGAATTGGAGGCCACCACCGCATTTGAAGTTGGGACAACATCCGATCCCAATCCGAGCAAGAAGAAGAAGACCAAGAAGCCGAAGGCAAGAGGTCCGGCATTCTCAAGATTTGAGGGCATCTTGTTGGTCAAAGCTTGGTTGGCCACAACGATGGATCCAATATGTGGCACCGAGCAAAAGGGAATACCTTTTGGACGAAGATTTGGAAGGAGTATCACGAGAAAAACGAGTATGTGGAGCCGCATCCTATCGTGACTACTCGCAATGTGGCATCTCTCCAACATCGTTGGGGGTCGTTCAAGGGGAAGTGAACAAGTACGTCGGCTGCTACTCACAAGTGACCAAACGCCCTCAAAGTGGGATGGGAGTCGCAACTCACGTAAGCTCGATTGCCTCATCTTGCCGTCCATTGCATATGCTTCTTGTGTTTGCATTCTCGTGCTCATACATATGTTGTTTGCTAGACGGCGATGGCGGCCACTTTGTATCACGAGGTGGAGAAGAAGCCATTTGCTTTTAGCCATTGTTGGGTCATATTGAATGGCAAGTCGAAGTGGAACCAAGTCGTGGCCGACCTCAAGTCCGGCAAGAAGAGGAATGATGGCTCAAGCTCCAACCAATGAAGAGGACGATGTTGTCGTGGCGAATGGAAAAGCCACTGTACCAAAGGACAACCGTCAAGTCATGGGAAACAAGTGGGAGAAGGCACGTGCCGCCCGTGATGCCGCGGGTACCAAAATGTCCACATGGACGGGCATTTTTTCAGTGAGGGAGAACAAGAAGGAGGAGAGGTACAAGCTCATGTTGAATGCACAAAAGGAAAGGATGGAGTGTGACCGGAAGAGGACGGAGAAGAAGCTGAAAATTGAGAGGGAGACGATCGAGTTGGAGAAGCAACAAGTGGCGATCAAATGGGAGCTCGAGAAGGCCAAGACATTTGGCGACATAGAGCTTGACAAGGAGAGGTTGCAATTCGCACGGGACGCGGAAGATGCGGGGATCATGTTGACGGACGAGACCCTCCTGGATGAATATGCGAAGAAGTGGCTTGCGGACAAGAAGGAGATCAACAACCATAGGGACTACGAGACAGCGAGGGCGGCTGCGGCCCGGATGCAGGTGGAGCAGGCAGCCCGGCTGCAGGCAGAGCAGGACGAGCAGGACGCCTTCTGCTCGGAGCTGGCGCCCAACCAGTGATACGAGGCCATCTGTCACGCTCGGACACTGATTTCATTTTGTCATGTCCGGTTTGTTGAACTATAATTTGCTTTGTTTCAAATTTTGGCATTCGGACAGTTTGTATCGTATGATCGACGTGCATGGATTGCATGGATTTGAGGATCGAAATTTGCAGTAGGATATGCGGTGCAACATTTGAGGGGTATCCGTGACGCGTTCATGGACATTTGAGGGGTCGGATTTGCCAAACCCGGCTGTAGATGCTCTTAGGTATTTTTACACCCATGCTCTTAGGGCATGTACAATGGTTGATAAGATAGTCTTATCTTAAGTCTTGCATGTGCTTTAGAGATGACAAAAAAATGTGTCTACAATGAGTCATCTCTTAGCCTTATCTTCAATAACTAACAATTCTTAAAGATGTGGTGAGACATATTATGCTAAGAGATCACTTCTTATCTTCTCCATTGTTTCATGAGTTCTTTCTCCTTTACCTCATCATCTATCCTACATGGCATTTTTAAGATAGCACCATTGTACATTCCCTTAGGATGTGGGGGAGGAGAGAATGCGGGAGGATATGGCACCGTTCGCGACCACCGCTTAAAGCAAAAGATGACGTGGCTGGTTTCGCATGCGCTAAGATTAGTTTCACGTGCTCTACGATTAGTGAACGTGATGGACGGTGATAGCAACGTTTCGGATGCGATTCCAAAAATCTGACACGTTCGGCAGATATCGTTTCCGTTTATTTATTTTTGACATCATATACGCATTTGATTAATCGGCTGTCAGGCAGTAAGATATACGCAGAACATGAATGAATCATTTGGAAGCAAAATCAAAACAGTGTCGCTCTCAATGCTCCGTCGAGAATTAGCCGTCGGATATGGTGAACGAACATTTGTCTCCATCTAGTGTACCAAACAATAGTGTACACGTTATTATCGGAGGGTTCTAGTGCTACCGTGTCAAACCGATCACCGCAACCCACCCAGTCAAAAATGTTTTCCTCAGCCCTCGGGTATCAAGGGTGCCGCAGGATTTGCAGCTGCCGCGTCGAGGTGTCCAGCAGCGGTGTTGCTTCTCTACGCTGCTTCAGGCTGACGGGTGAGCTTGTCCAGATCCACGGAAATATCGAGGCCCGACTTCGCCATGGAGCTGATCATCTTTGGGATGTCCTCAATCAAAGCTTCCTCCATTGCCTGGAATATTCAGAGACTGTGTTACTAGTCGAATGCAGACCTCAACGTATTATTCATGTACCCAGTGGTTTTTCATACTAGGAGAATAGTGCAAGAACATATAGGCTAGTGACCCGAGTTGTGAGGTGAAAATTAAACTGCCAGGACCTACAAACTGCAGAAATTGAACCAAAGATCGTTTATATAATCTCACCTTCCTCTCATCTTTCTTCTGCCTTTTTATAACCTCTGTTGGCCATTCAGCAACAAGCTTTTGGAGCTCATCTTTCACAAATGGTTTCTTCTGATCAGGCAGGTGCTACATGCAACCAAAAGTTATCATCAGGCAAATGTCGATTCTGTAAGTAAGAACTGGCTACCAACTCTTTTGGCATCCAGATTTCCTGGAGTTGTGAAAAAATATCTGTACAAACTCAAAAATGCCAATAAATAGCATGGGATAGAAAAGCTTTAGGAACATAGCCACATAAGATGAAGTAAAACACAGTGAGGAAGAGCCATTTTCATCTTGAGAGAAACCAGTGCATGTTCTTGCCTTTTTGGTAATGAAGGAATTCCAGTATTGTAGGAATACAAGTCTAATAACAGGATGCAGTCGAACAATAAGACTTTATCAAGAAGGGAAATAAGAGGCTGCTGGTTGATATGAAGCAATACCAGTATTTCAGGAACACATATCTAGCTAGCAATTAGCATTGTGTAACCAACCTTGTGAAGAAGTTTAATGGTGGCGGCTGCATTATCTGGCCTGCGTTCAAGCAGAGACCCCTGCAACAAGACAATTCATAATGGGTCTTGGATTAGAAGAAATTAGTGTAGCAACGAGGGTGAAACATTAATATGAAATATTTTAGTACAAAAGTGAACAAATTCAGTAAGTTCACACGAAATGAACATTAGAAGAATCAGCATCATAGTTTTATCACTATGTACAAAATAGTGTGCATACCAGGAGCAATTACCTTTACGCATGCAAAACCTGATGTAAGAGTATAGTGCTTGATAGACTTGCCTCTCAGGCTATTGATGTTCCATATAGATTGAGAATCTCCTGCAGAAGCAGAAATATACTACTAAAGCATCCTTCACAGAACAAAACCCTCTACTTTCTGTCAAAAGAATAATGGTCTAAGATGCAACGGTTGAAGCTTTAAAGTTTAAAAAGCAACAGCAAAACTAAGATTTGACTGGTCAACAACGGAAAATGGTTATTATGAGTGACAACATCACAACACAAAATTAACAGAAACAACATTTTTCACAACATCACTCTCCTGATGTTATAATGAGGATTACTACCTTAGGAGCGAGCCAGGCCACTTGCAACGAGCAGTGGAACATATTTAGTCCATCCCTAATTGGCTAACTTGTAGCAATTTCTTGCTGTTTTTCGGCAGAGGTCCAGAACAGCCATGCATCACTAACACAGCTAACCTCAAGCTTAGGTTGACTGTTACACTATAATTTACATAAGAAGAGTCAAACTGCTTACCAACTTTGGCAGCAAATTCCATCCATACGTCAAATGCAGTACGACGCAACTTGACTCCAGCCTGAACAAATCTTGCCGCATATTTTGAGAGTAAATCCCATCTATCAGTGTTATAGCAGATACTGCAAAATACAAAAGGTATTCATGGAATTAATACTTAAACATGATCAGAGTCTTGGCCCAAAAAGGAAAACCGAAATACAAATCAAAATCACAATGAAAAAACTCTGCGATACAATTACTGAAGGATACACATATTAAACATATTTCTGGGCTATGCGTAGATGTGTAATTAATATCTAATAAGATAACATTTGGAAGATTTGTTAGGCAAAAAAGAAAAGACAGATACGATGCAGTAAAACACCAGAACTGGTTTAAATTCTCCAAAGAGCTCTTCAACTATGTACACTTTCACTTTAATCTAAAAGGGTAGGACTTCGCATGCTACGATATGAGAAGTTTTAAACACTGAAAGAGAAGAATTGTATACATTGGTAAATAGCAACTGAGAACAGATGTAAGCATACCTGAAGACAATATCAGCAGTGCCTGGTTGTAATGGCAAGGAATTCCTTCTAAGGACTTGCATTATCTTCTCCATTAGTTTAGTATCATTGTGCTCTTTAGCATGTTGCTGTAAAAGGAAAAAAAATCATTACAAAGCAACTTGGGAAGTGATCAAAAGAGTTAGTAACAATGGATACCAGTAGATAATGGGCAGAACCAATGGTTGGCGTTATTCCATAAACATTATGATTCCATAAAACCTTCAACCCTGCATTCATGGCACAAAGATGAATTACAGGTTTGGGGTTCCATTGGCCATAACAATGTGGCATTGACGCAAAAAAAGTAGCACAAAAAAGTGACATTATTTTACCCCCATAGCTGGAAAGTTTTTTGGGGGGATGGGTATCGTTTACATGCAGTATATGAAAGTCAGCATTTACATAACTGCGATATGACACCACACATTGCCATTTCCACTTATCAAATGCTTCCCAGAAAATAAGGTTAACAAATTTAGCCACATGTTCTTTCTTGTTTGAATATCTATAAAGCATCCTTCTTTAATCATTTTCATTAGGATTTAGTATTCAAGGCATAAGGCCTACAAGGCAATCTAGAGCTAAATACTATAAATATATCCAAACAACGATTTATGTGCCAACAAAAGGCCAGAAAGAAACACACGTTAACAAATAACCACAGATTTTTCAGATTGTTAAATAGAATCATACCATAGTCAACGACACCCACACGAGCACAAGCCTCAGAAACTTTCATACAGAGATGGTCGTTGAAGTTTGCATTGATGCGAAGATTTGATAGCCTCTGCATCAATAGAAAAAGTGTTGGTTTCAGACAGCATCTAGTCACAAAAATATAACTAGAAGTATGAAGAACACCCTTTGCCTGTCTACCGTCTGGAAGAAAACTATTAACTATAAGCGGGAAGAAAAGACTGACATGAGAAGCATCTAACTATAGTTAGATACTTCATGTGCTAGCAATCCAAGAGTCTGGACAATCAATTGACATCATGATCCAAGAACATAGCACCGTAACCCATATGTATATTTAAAGTCATGGTAGAAAATTGTCAATATGTTCAACATACAATGGAAATTCTATGTTAAACTCGGGTAAGTGGGCGGCTACGTTTCATAGAAACAAAAAAGATCCTAGAAATCAAGCGCAGATGTTTCACGTAACTGTCACCAGGTGGTGGCAAATTGGTGATACCACAAATGAGAATCTGTTGAGATAATAACACTACGTGATGCAAGCATGCAGCCTACTAAAGGAAGCATTCTTAGCTTAAGAGGAAAATATATGTGACTTACGAATATTCTTAGCTTCTGCAAAATCTGAAAGAGAAGTTTTATATCCTCCTCACTGGAGCAACTACTGATCATTGACCACAACCAGGCATTTGGCGGCATAGTCTGGGCTTCAACAGACTTCAGCATTTTCTGGTACAGCTCCTCTGCAGATTCTGCAGCAAATCATGACATGAGCAAATGCAAACACTATGTTAAAAAAAATGCCAAAAGGGAAGGCTGATGAACATTAGGAAATTTGCAATTAGTAAATACAATAACATAGAAACATGTGCCCAATTACATTATATTGTAACAATATGACATGAGACCACTTAGACAAAAACTGATTGTGGTAGATAAATATATAAAAGCATACAAAATCAATTCACGCGTACAGAAGAAAGGCAACGTAAATTTGCTAGAAAACGTAATTCAATGAACTATTTGTTTTGCTTTCTGAAAATGGTTCATTTATCTGCAAACATTGTATATGTCTACAGCATTCATTCGAGCATTAAGAGTCCGGACGGAACACTGATGAGTCCACATAATAGATGGCAGGCCAATACTTGTAAGAGAAATTCTTCATTGCTAACTTAATAAAGATACATAGTAAAACAATACATAGTAAAACACTAGTGAAACATAGTAAGTTAACGAATGTAGCACATAGCGGCAAGGATTAACGGAAGAGGAGGAACAAAAGACAATGACAGGACCATCGCAGAGCATAGTACTCAAAAGTAACCTTTAGGTTGGTCGATTCCGCTTGAGTCTGTCGACAAATGAGCTCTGGCCATGTGATATCCGCTTGAGTGTGCATAGCTACACAAGCACACTGATTTCTTACACCGGCAGTGAGAAGTTACGGTTCGCGATAGCAAAGTACCTAAATTATCCAAATAAATGTAGTTAGCTCAGCTGTTTTGTAAGTAGTTTGCACTACCTAATTATTTTTCTCAGAGAGATCAGAAGCAACAGAACAATAAAATAATAACCATGGCTCCCTAAAATCAATAGTCATGTGGCTTCCATGCAAACTAAACGTACACGTGCAGAGCATAGCTAAACGACCACACAAGCATGTGGAGACTTAGTAATATAGAGTATGTTCTATGATGATATATTACTAGGTCCTGAAGTAAATCAAGTAAGGCAAATACACCACAAAGCAACTGCATAGCCACTCTCAACTAATAATCCAGCACATAATCCAAAACGTGCCTCACCAAAGAAGTTGTCATCCAGGATACAGATCTCTATACCATACACAAATAATCACATCCCTAAGTCCCACCTAATTGGCCGTGAATTGACCTCAAAACACTCGGCAACAGCAGAAAACCACAGCCTCGTTCCAAAAACTATCACATAAGCCTTCCAGAGCAGAGAATGACGCACACTCCGAACATTTCCATCGCCCTAAACCCTTAAACCCTCAGCTTCATACGCTATTCGGGTGCCGTTATCCCCAAGCTTCGCCGCCTGCTCCTAGAACATGAGCGGGACTAACAAAATGAAACCCTCGATACCGTGAGCTCGAGATCGTACAGCTAGCGCGACACCCTTCCTGCCCACCACCAGTTCGACGAAATGCCGCACCAAATAACTCGGAAGCAGCGCGCTGCCGATGTCGTCACCATCAAGATGGATGTTTTGAGGCGAGAGAACTCACGAGGTAGGTGGGAGGAGAAGCTCCTGGTGTGATCTGGAGAGGAGCGCGAGGCGGGGAAGCCATTCTCGAGATGGGGCAGGAGCGCGAGCTCGGCGGCTGCCGCGCACCCGCGGTGAGAGGCGGAGAGGATTCCCTGGATCCCGGAGGCCGCCGGTGACGCGAGGAGGCGGCGCGCGCGCGCTGCGGCGGCCTGCATGGCTCGTCCTTCTCCGTGCGGCGGCCGGAGGAGTCTGGGAGGAGGAGATGGAGGCGGCCTGAGCTGGGCTGTTTGTGAGTCTGGATAGTTCGTCTGGGCTTCGGGCCCAAAATATCCAACGTCTCTGCGCTACTGTTTGCCACCTCGATCTGAGCCGTAGAAAGCTGACCGAAAGGTGGAGAGAAGTCCACGCCACACTTACCAAGAGTGTAGTTTGGCATAAGCTCACGCTGTACCTGGCCATGGGCAGCCCGGCCGGACGTCCCGACCCGACCCGGCCTGAAAAAGCCCACCCCAATCTGACCTGATGTTGCTCACAGGCTGGGCCTGGGCTTGGATTTTGAGCCCAAAGGCCAGGCTGGGCCCGGGCCCGTTGTATTTGTGATTTAACGAAGAGGCCCGGCCAAGGCCCGGTGAGCTTTTACGCTGATGGGTCGGGCTTGGGCCTAATTTTTAGGCCCGACACCCGGGCATGGGTTTTTTGTGTCGGGCTTGGTTAGGCCCGGCCCGAGGAATGGCCGGGTATAGCTCACGCAGAGCATCTCCAACAGCCGTCGTGCCAAAAACAGTCGTTTAGACATTTTGAGCATATGTTGCTGCACAAACTCTTTTAGTGCCTAAAAAGCTTTTCTCCTATCCTCATTTTTGGGCACCAAACTTCTTCATGGGAGCATCTCTAGCAAATCCTATAAAAGCAGTCAAACTTTTAAATTTATTGTACAAATTATAAAAAACATACCAAATAGATCCTGTAAAATAGCAGATCCCATAATTTTTTTAAGGTTCTCGTACATTAGAGCAACCATCCGTTATATACCGAGCCGTTTTTTGAGGGAACCTGTAAACCAGTTAACGTCGGAGTAGGGACTTGGCTACGCCGCGCGCAAGCAGCGAGCAGGCGAAGGAGCTGGGCAACAGCTGCCTGGAGCATCATTGGAGCACAGGACGGGCCGGAGCATCGCCAGAGCATCGCGAAGCGGCGTAATTTTGGGTCGGCCAGAGTTCGAGTTCATCCATGCGTGCATCTCGAGAAAAAACGTGCGGAGAAAAAAGAACTCCTACTGTACGGGTTTACGGGATTTGTTCCGTCTGATGTTTCACTGTACGTAAATTCATTTTAAGGGGGCATGTTGTCTTGAGATTTTGGGAAGAGTTGTTCTTTAGAGAGCACAATATGATGAAAGTTTTAAGCTATGTTCGGGAGGAGTTATTATCTATCGTTGGCCTCATGGTAGAACCCGTTGGGAAGGCCTGAGAGGCGGGTGGTTTACCCTGTGGCGGATGCCAGCGGTTCGGACCCGCTTATCTGTCGAACAAACTTTCACGTGTGCGATCCAATTGCCCTTGAAAGCGCACGTGTACAATTGACGAAGACAGGAACGCATTTTGCGTCGTGTGCGTGTGTGTTTCGTACGGTGACGTGCATGTGAGTCTCTGCATTTGTATTGTTTTCAAAAAAGTAAAATCGACTTCAAACCAGTCGTACACACGCGCGATCGCCCATAGCTAGGGTTCATACATCAAATATGTTCCCAAGTTATACACGCCAAACTTCGCGAACCAAAACGCAAAATGTCACCGACGGAACGAAGCCAGATCGATCTGAGTCGAGTCTCTCTGTCTGTCTAGAGCTTGAAGAGCTTCCTGAGGTTCATGGGCGAGATGTATTTGCTGTCGCCGTCGACGATGTACTTGGCGAGCAGGACGTTGGCCTTCTCGCTGGGGTGGTAGGGGTCCCAGAACACGTGGTTCTCCCGGTCGTCGCACATGCTGGACGTCGGCCCGCACGGCACGATCCCGGCGTACCTGCCGCCGTTGCCGCAGCAGGCCACGCTGGCCGTCGAGAACCCGTACTTCCTGTGGTTGGCGATGAGCTCCATCACCAGGTCGTACACGTTGGCCAGCAGGAACCTGCCTCCCGGCAGCCCGCCGGCGTTGAGCTCGATGAGGAGGTCGCGGAGGCGACCGTTGTACTGCGCGGCGAGCGTGTTGGGCAGCTTCACGCACTCGTCGTCCTTGACCCGGTTCAGCGTCTTCTGGTACGGGATGCACCCCAGCGGCCCCACGTTGGCCACCACGAACTTGCGCGCGCCCAGCGCGTGCAGCCGCGTGAGCTGCTCCCGGAGGTGGATGATGAGGTCGTCGATGAAGCCGTCGGGCGACTCGGCCACGCGCGTGCCGGCGGAGAGCACCGGCATCAGGTAGTTGTTGAGGAAGTCGTTGGAGCCGACGGTGATGGAGAAGATGGCCTTCTTGTGGATGAACTCCCGCGCCTTCTCCTTGCCCAGCAGGCCGTCCAGCTCCCGCCGCGTGATGTTGAAGTAGTCCACCTGCACGTCCATGCCGATCCGGTTCACGAACACCCTGCCCGTGCCGTTCAGGATCCCGGCCCCGCCGGACGCGTAGTTCACGCCGTTCAGCAGCGCGCCGCCCGTCGTGTTCGGCGCCAGGAACGGCGGCGAGTAGTCCGCCTGGCCCAGCATCTCCCCTGGAAAATGGAGTTTACGTCTGTTTTAAGTGACACAGTGATGGCAACTTTGCGTTGTTTCTTACTAGAAAAAACAGAGTGCGATGGCAGCTCTAAGCTCATCGTACAAGGATAATATATTCAGTACTTGAAAATGTTTCGTGTTACAAGGACTGAAATTACCTATGATGTCGGCGATGGTCCGGCCGTTGGTGAAGCGGCCGGTGGGCGTCCCGCCGGAGGCGGCGAAGTCGATGCCGTTGGGGTTCATGTCGGCCTTGGACAGCGTGGAGAGGTAGTTGTTGTTCCCGGCGTCGACCAGCGAGTCCCCGAAGATGAAGGACGCGCCGGGCGTGTCCTCGTCCACGGTGTCCTCCCCTCTCACCCTCACCACCGCCGCCGCGCACAGCACCGCCACGACGGCCATAGCCACCGCCGCCGCCGAAGCCATTCTCCCCATGCAGATCAAGCCTCGAGTCAGCTTGCCACTCGCAACGACAGCACGCACGTACGAACTGAGCTGACACCACAAGAGCAGGGTATATAGGCAGCGAGGCGCGCGTTAGGTGGCGCGGTCGATGACTATCTGGACCTTATGTCACCTTCTCCTAGCTCAGGATCTCCATGGGAGCGAGACCATGGATGGGAGAAGAACACACGGCTCGATGGATCGACTGTGGCTTGTGGGATTCGTGTCTGCAATGGGGGTGCTTGATATGGAAGCTCAGTGGTGGAGGGTTTGGTTTGCTGGTTTGACGCATGTGGTGGACAGTGCTAGATATGGTAGTTAAGCAAACAAGCGTTACGTCTCACTCTCCTGCACGTATGCCTCGAGTCGAGAGTGGAGACGTATGCGCGCGACCGCCGGAGTCAGCAGGGACGGGTGATGCGCGTTGGGCGCTCCCGAAAAGCGGCGCCTTTCCCCCTGCGTTGGCGCGGTTGGGTGGGGGTTTAGGTGGCCTGAAATAACCAAACGATGTTGCACGCGTTCCAGGGGTAGAGATGTACTACTCTCGTCGTTGTCTGGCAGATGGTTTCTGTGGATATATGTTTTTTTTTTTGCGGCGAGGGAATAGATAGATGTTGATGATGGAGAACCTGGGGTGCATTAAGAAAATTGTGATGGAGATTTTTTTTTTTTTACTTTTCCATTTTCAAGCTAGTGAGGCAAATTCTTTTTTTAGAGGATTTACAACCGGACTGGACAAATCCAACACCCAGAATGTGCTCGCGGGCGAGACCAGATGTGCCGCGGACAGCACCCGCCAGCCATGGCGGAGACAGGGGTGCCAGCTAGGGCCCACATGCAATGTTTTTCACTAGAACACTGAGTATTTATGCTAAAACAGTGTACTAGATTTGCATTTAGTTGGTTTGGCCCTCCCCAAGCTAGTTTATCAATCCTTCCCCTTGGCCACCCTTATTCAGTTTTTCTAGCTCTGCCACTGCCCGCCGGCTCCTTATTTGTTCTCTCTGACAACCACGCTTCTTATATGCAACCCTCATATTCATGCAAATCCATACACACCACCATATAACAAAAACTCATCATCAATTCAACGATTTGATGATACAAAATAAAAGACAATTCAACAATTTATTGCATGGCAAAAAAGATTCAACAATTTATTATATGCCAAAATAAAATTCAACAATTCATACATAGATAAACAATACAAAAATGAATGAAACGCCTCCATTGTTGCCCTCGTTGATCCTCTTCTTCGTGCCGATCAACCACTTCTTGCCTTCATCATCCAAAATGTTAGTGCCCTGCAACATGATCCTCAATTCTTTCATGTCTATTGCAAGCCTCTAGCTAGCTAGCTCTCTCTCTCTCTCTCTCTCTCTCTCTCTCTCTCTCTCTCTCTCTCTCTCTCTCTCTCTCTCAATTCCTTGCAACATCGTCGCCTTTTCAACCTCCCATTTTGCATACTTCTCTTACTCCTCCAATTCTATTTTCTCCCTCTCCATGTTCAACCTTAACTGCATCTTCCCCCTTTGCACATTTATGAAGATCTTGTACCTCTCCTCCTCCTACACCTATTTGCAGAAAAATACATGTCCATGTGGCACACATTTGCTTGTCGCGCCATCATGTGCGACCCGCTCCTTCTCCCACTTGTTTCCTATCACATACCAGTTCCTCTTTGGCACGGTGGCTTATATGTCCGCCACTCCACTATGTTTTTCTTCGTCATCAAATCCAATTGATTGATTGGAGCTAGACCCATCGTATTTCTTCATCTTCTTGGTGTCATTTTGGAGGGCCTCAAGGATGGGTTGCCACTTTGATTTCCCATTTAATTTCAACCAACAATGGGATGAAGTGAAGGCTTCTTTCGGTTTGTTGGTACAAACTTGCCGCTGATATGTCCCAAACGTATATACTTTTCCAAAAACTTTTAGTCTTATTTTGATCTCTAATTTTCATAATTTGAGTTAAACTAACCTAGCCTGACGTTGTTTTCAGCAAAACTACCTTGGTCTATTTTTGTGCAGAAATAAAAGTGCTCGAAATTGGACATGAATTTTTGGAGAATTATTTTGAAATAGTTGAAGATTTATGGAACAAAGATGCACTAGGGGGGCACCCTCCAGGGTGCACCACCTGGCTGTGTGGGGCCCTAGCCACTGCCTTACAACGATTCCACCACCATAAATTCCCATATATGCCCAAGAAAATCATGGAAATTATCATCATATTTTACGATACGGAGCCGCCGCCATCTCCTATTCTTCCTCGGGAGATCTGATCTGGAGTTCGTTTCTAACTCCGGAGAGGGGGATTCGTCGCCGTCAACCGCAACTTTAACAGTTCGGAGCCGCTGCCCCACGACCAACCCACCATTGTGAAATGCACAATTCTTTGGCATGTGAAATGCATATGCTTGTAATTCAACAATATCGATATGTTATGTGAATTGCACATGTATATGCATATGTTTCAACTCGGATTCATGTAAAATGTATTAGATTATAACATTCATTATTAATTGTATGAGTATATTTCGTTATGTATGAAATGTGCAAATGCTGCTAGCAAATAACGTTGTCGCGGCAGGATTTTTCCTTGCCATGCTACAAAACAAACTAGTAGCGATTAAATTGAGTAAACGCTGATAATAGTATTGAAAAGTAGCAGCGTTCAACCTGCCCGAATGCTGCAGGTTAGCTCTGACACCTTAAGGTACACAAAGCGTCGCTAATGTCAGAGCAGACTTGCAGTATGTGCATGGGTCGAATGCTGCTGGTTACTAACAGACTAGCCACATGCGCGCGGAACGCTGCTAGCTATGTCACACTAGCAGCATGCATAGAACACGCGGCTAATGGTACCTTACCAACATTGTTGTACCGGCGGCGTTCTCACCGAACGCGCCTGGAGGGCTAGAGCGCACACGGCTAGTAAGGGTGCTACATGTGTGTGTCCTTGTTTTCCCTTGGGTTTTGGTTGTCAATAGGCATCGGCGAGATGGTACGGATGATGGTGCATTGGAACAAAGTCCCTCTTGGCTCTTCCTACCTCGATGGCATTTGATCTAACGTCAATGAAGGGACAGTGGGGGTCAGGGACGAAGCTAGAAAATAAATCTTATGTAGTCATCTCTACAACAATGGTGTCATCTTCAGAAAATAACGATGACTAGTGCATAGATCACCTTCTGGTATGTGGCCCCGGATGTTGGGGAACGTAGCAGAAATTCAAAATTTTCCTACGTAACACCAAGATCTATCTATGGAGAGACCAGCAACGAGTAGAAAGGGGAGTGCATCTACATACCCTTGTAGATCGCTAAGCGGAAGCGTTCAAGTGAACGGGGTTGATGGAGTCGTACTCATCGTGATTCAGATCACCGATGATCCTAGTGCCGAACGGACGGCACCTCCGCGTTCAACACACGTACAGCTCGACGATGTCTCCCACGCCTTGATCCAGCAAGGAGAGAGGGAGAGGTTGAGGAAGACTCCATCCAGCAGCAGCACAACGACATGGTGGTGATGGAGGAGTGTGGCAATCCTGCAGGGCTTCGCCAAGCACCTACGGGAGAGGAGGAGGTGTCACGGGAGGGAGGGAGGCGCCAAGGGCTCAGGTATGGATGCCCTCCCTCCCCTCCACTATATATAGGGGCAGGGGAGAGGGGGGAGGCGCAGCCTTGCCACTTCCTCCAAGGAAGGGGTGCGGCTAAGAGGGGGGAGGAGTCCATCCTCCCCAAGGCACCTCGGAGGTGCCTTCCCCCTTTAGGACTCTCCCCTTTTTCCTATATCTTGGCGCATGGGCCTCTAGGGGCTGGTGCCCTTGGCCCATGTAGGCCAAGGCGCACCCCCTACAGCCCATGTGGCCCCCCGGGGCAGGTGGCCCCACCCGGTGGGCCCCCCGGGACCCTTCCGGTGGTCCCGGTACAATACCGATGACCCCGAAACTTGTCCCGATGGCCGAAACAGGACTTCCTATATATAAATCTTTACCTCCGGACCATTCCGGAACTCCTCGTGACGTCTGGGATCTCATCCGGGACTCCGAAAAACATTCGGTAACCACATACAAGCTTCCTTTATAACCCTAGCGTCATCGAACCTTAAGTGTGTAGACCCTACGGGTTCGGGAGACATGCAGACATGACCGAGATGTTCTCCGGTCAATAACCAACAGCGGGATCTGGATACCCATGTTGGCTCCCACATGTTCCACGATGATCTCATCGGATGAACCACGATGTCAAGGACTCAATCAATCCCGTATACAATTCCCTTTGTCTAGCGGTATGGTACTTGCCCGAGATTCGATCGTCGGTATACCGATACCTTGTTCAATCTCGTTACCGGCAAGTCTCTTTACTCGTTCCGTAACACATCATCCCGTGATCAACCCCTTGGTCACATTGTGCACATTATGATGATGTCCTACCGAGTGGGCCCAGAGATACCTCTCCGTTTACACGGAGTGACAAAATCCCAATCTCGATTCGTGCCAACCCAACAAACACTTTCAGAGATACCCGTAGTGTACCTTTATAGCCACCCAGTTACGTTGTGACGTTTGGCACACCCAAAGTACTCCTACGGTATCCGGGAGTTGCACAATCTCATGGTCTAAGGAAATGATACTTGACATTAGAAAAGCTTTAGCATACGAACTACATGATCTTGTGCTAGGCTTAGGATTGGGTCTTGTCCATCACATCATTCTCCTAATGATGTGATCCCGTTATCAACGACATCCAATGTCCATGGTCAGGAAACCGTAACCATCTATTGATTAACGAGCTAGTCAACTAGAGGCTTACTAGGGACATGGTGTTGTCTATGTATCCACACATGTATCTGAGTTTCCTATCAATACAATTCTAGCATGGATAATAAACGATTATCATGAACAAGGAAATATAATAATAATCAATTTATTATTGCCTCTAGGGCATATTTCCAACAGTCTCCCACTTGCACTAGAGTCAATAATCTAGTTCACATCGATATGTGATTAACACTCAAGGTCACATCCCCATGTGACTAACACCCAAGAGTTTACTAGAGTCAATAATCTAGTTCACATTTACCATGTGATTAACACTCGATGAGTTCTGGGTTTGATCATGTTATGCTTGTGAGAGAGGTTATAGTCAACGGGTCTGAACCTTTCTGATCCGTGTGTGCTTTACAAATCTCTATGTCATCTCCTAGATGCAGCTACCACGTTCTATTTGGAGCTATTCCAAATAACTTTTCTACTTTGAGCTATTCTAAATTGTTGCTCCATTATACGTATCCGGTATCTCTACTCAGAGCTATCCGGATAGGTGTTAAGCTTGCATCGACGTAACCCTTTACGACGAACTCTTTTACCACCTCCATAATTGAGAAAATTCCTTAGTCCACTAGTTACTAAGGATAACTTTGACCGCTGTCCTGTGATCCATTCTTGGATCACTCTTGTACCCCTTGACTGACTCATGGTAAAGCACACTTCAGGTGCGGTACACAGCATAGCATACTGTAGAGCCTATGTCTTAAGCATAGGGGACGACCTTCGTTCCTTTCTCTCTATTCTGCCATGGTCGAGCTTTAAGTCTTAACTTCATACCTTACAACTCAGGCAAGAACTCCTTCTTTGACTGATCCATCTTGAACACCTTCAAGATCACGTCAAGGCATGTGCTCATTTGAAAGTACTATTAAGCGTTTTGATCTATCCTTATAGATCTTGATGCTCAATGTTCAAGTAGCTTAATCCAGGTTTTCCATTGAAAACACTTTCCAAATAACCCTATTTGCTTTCCAGAAATTCTACGTCATTTCTGATCATTAATATGTCAACAACATATATTCATCAGAAATTCTATAGTGCTCCCACTCACTTCTTTGGAAATACAAGTTTCTCATAAACTTTGTATACACCCAAAATCTTTGATCATCATCAAAGCATACATTCCAACTCCGAGATGCTCACTCCAGTCCTCAGAAGGATTGCTGGAGCTTTGCATACTTATTAGCATATTTCAGGATAGACAAAACCTTCCGGTTGTATCACATACAACCTTTCCTCAAGAATCGTCGAGGAAACAATGTTTTGACATCCTATCTGCAAGATTTCATAAATAATGCAGTAATTGCTAATATAATTCCAACAGACTCTTAGCATCGCTACGAGTGAGAAAGTCTCATCGTAGTCAACTCCTTGAACTTGTCGAAAAACATCTTAACGACAAGTCAAGCTTTCTCAATGGTGACACTTACCATCATTGTCTGTCTTCCTTTCAAAATCCATATGTACCTAACAGCCTTACGACCATCAAGTAGTTCTTCCAAAGTCTACACTTTGTTTTCATACATGGATCCTCTCTCGGGTTTTATGGCCTTGAGCCATTTATCGGAATCCGGGCCCACCATCGCTTCTCCATAGCTCGTAGGTTCATTGTTGTCTAGCAACATGACTTCCAAGACAGGATTACGTACCACTCTGAAGTAGTACGCATCCTTGTCATCCTACGAGGTTTGGGAGTGACTTGATCCGAAGTTTCATGATCAATATCATAAGCTTCCACTTCAATTGGTGTAGGTGCCACAGGAACAACTCCCTGTGCCCTGTCACACACTAGTTGAAGAGACGGTTCAATAACCTCATCAAGTCTCCACCATCCTCTCACTCAATTCTTTCGAGAGAAACTTTTCCTCGAGAAAGGACCCGATTCTAGAAACAATCCATATTGCTTTCGGATCTGAATTAGGAGGTATACCCAACTGTTTTGGGTTTCCTATGAAGATGCATTTTATCCGCTTTGGGTTCGAGCTTATCAACCTGAAACTTTTTCATATAAGCGTCGCAGCCCCAAACTTTTAAGAAACGACAACTTAGGTTTCTCTAAACCATAATTCATACGGTGTCATCTCAACGGAATTACGTGGTGCCCTATTTAAAGTGAATGTGGTTGTCTCTAATGCCTAACCCATGGACAATAGTGGTAATTCGATAAGAGACATCATGGTACGCACCATATCCAATAGGGTGCAACTATGATGTTCGGACACACCATCACACTATGGTGTTCCAGGCGGTATTAATTGCGAAACAATTTCCACAATGTCTTAATTGTGTGCCAAAACTCGTAACTTAGATATTCATCTCTATGATCATATCATAGACATTTTATCCTCTTGTCACAATGATCTGCTACTTCACTCTGAAATTACTTGAACCATTCAATAATTCAGACTTGTGTTTCATCAAGTAAATATTCTCAACATCTACTCGAATCATCTGTGAAGTAAGAACATAATGATATTCACTGCATGCCTCATCACTCATTGGACTACACACATCAAAATGTGTTACTTCCAACAAGTTGCTATATTGTTCCATCTTACTGAAACCGAGGTTTTTCAGTCATCTTGCCCATGTGGTATGATTTGCATATCTCAAGTGATTCAAAATCAAGTGAGTTCAAACAGTCCATTTGCATGGAGTTTCTTCATGCATATATACCAATAGACATGGTTCGCATGTCTCAAACTTTTCAAAAATGAGTGAGTCCAAAGATCCATCAACATGGAGCTTCTTCATGCGTTTTATACCATTATGACTTACATGGCAGTGCCACAAGTAAGTGGTACTATCATTACTATCTTATATCTTTTGGCATGAAAATGCGTATCACTACGACCGAGATTCAATAAACCATTCCTTTAGGTGCAAGACCATTGAAGGTATTATTCAAAAATAGAGTAACCATTATTCTCCTTAAATGAATAACCGTATTGCGATAGACATAATCCAATCATGTCTATGCTCAACGCAAACACCAATCTCGGTGGTAGAGGGAGCGTGCGATGCTTGATCATATCAACCTTGGAAACACTTCCAACATATATCGTCAGCTCACCTTTAGCTAGTCTCCGTTTATTCCGTAGCTTTTATTTCGAGTTACTAACACTTAGCAACCGAACCGGTATCCAATACCCTGGTGCTACTAGGAGTACTAGTAAAGTACACATTAACATAATGTATATCCAATATACTTCTATCGACCTTGCCAGCCTTCTCATCTACCAAGTATCTAGGGTAATGCTGCTCCAGTGGTTGTTCCCCTTATTACAGAAGCACTTAGTCTCGGGTTTGGGTTCAACCTTGGGTTTCTTCACTAGAGCAACAGCTGAATTGCCGTTTCATGAAGTATCCCTTTGTTCCCTTGCCCTTCTTGAAACTAGTGGTTTCACCAACCATCAAAAATTGATGCTCCTTCTTGATTTCTACTTTCGCGGTGTCAAACATCATGAATATTTCAAGGATCATCATATCTATCCCTGATATGTTATAGTTAATCATGAAGCTCTAGCAGCTTGGTGGCAATGACTTTGGGGAAACATCACTATCTCATCTGGAGGATCAACTCCCACTCGATTCAAGTGATTGTTGTGCTCAGACAATCTGAGCACAAGCTCAACGATTGAGCTTTTCTCCCTTAGTTTGCAGGCTAAGAAAATCGTCGGAGGTCTTATACCTCTTGACGTGGGCACGAGCCTGAAATCCCAATTTCAGCCCTCGAAACATCTCATATGTTCCGCGACGTTTCGAAAACGTCTTTGGTGCCTCTACTTAAACCATTTAATTGAACTATCACGTAGTTATCAAAACGTGTATGTCCGATGTTCGCAACATCGACAAACGACATTGGGGTTCAGCACACTGAGCGGTGCATTAAGGACATAAGCTTTCTACTGATCGCATAATCGCTACTATCAACTTTCAACTATATTTTCTCTAGGAACTGTAGCAACGGTGCACAGTTAGGGGAGAACACTTCTTGAAATTTTGTAAGGGATCATCTTATTTACTACCGTCGTCCTAAGCAAACAAGATGCATAAACATGATAAACATCACATGCAATCAAATAGTGACATGATATGGCCAATATCATTTTGCTCCTTTTGATCTTCATCTTCGGGGCTCCATGATCATCATCGTCACCGGCACGACACCATGATCTCCATCATCATGATCTCCATCATCGTGTCTTCATGAAGTTGTCACGCCAACGACTACTTCTACTTCTATGACTAACGCGTTTAGCAATAAAGTAAAGTAGTTTACATGGCGTTCTTCAATGACACGCAGGTCATACAATAAATAAAGACAACTCCTATGGCTCCTGCCGGTTGTCATACTCATCGACATGCAAGTCGTGAATCCTATTACAAGAACACGATCAATCTCATACATCACATATCATTCATCACATTCTTCTTGGCCATATCACATCACATAGCATACCCTGCAAAAACAAGTTAGACGTCCTCTAATTGTTGTTGCATGTTTTACGTGGCTGCTATGGGTTTCTAGCAAGAACGTTTCTTACCTACGCAAGACCACAACGTGATATGCCAATTGCTATTTACCCTTCATAAGGACCCTTTTCATCGAATCCGTTCCGACTAAAGTGGGAGAGACTGGCACCCGCTAGCCACCTTATGCACCAAGTGCATGTCAATCGGTGGAACCTGTCTCACGTAAGAGTACGTGTAAGGTCGGTCCGGGCCGCTTCATCCCACAATACCGTCGAAACAAGATTGGACTAGTAACGGTAAGCATATTGAACAACATCAACGCCCACAACTACTTTGTGTTCTACTCGTGCAAAGAATCTACGCAATAGACCTAGCTCATGATGCCACTTTTGGGGAACGTAGCAGAAATTCAAAATTTTCCTACGTAACACCAAGATCTATCTATGGAGAGACCAGCAACGAGTAGAAAGGGGAGTGCATCTACATACCCTTGTAGATCGCTAAGCGGAAGCGTTCAAGTGAACGGGGTTGATGGAGTCGTACTCGTCGTGATTCAGATCACCGATGATCCTAGTGCCGAACGGACGGCACCTCCGCGTTCAACACACGTACAGCTCGACGATGTCTCCCACGCCTTGATCCAGCAAGGAGAGAGGGAGAGGTTGAGGAAGACTCCATCCAGCAGCAGCACAACGGCGTGGTGGTGATGGAGGAGCGTGGCAATCCTGCAGGGCTTCGCCAAGCACCTACGGGAGAGGAGGAGGTGTCACGGGAGGGAGGGAGGCGCCAAGGGCTCAGGTATGGATGCCCTTAACTTCGTACCTTACAACTCAGGCAAGAACTCCTTTTTTGACTGATCCATCTTGAACACCTTCAAGATCACGTCAAGGCATGTGCTCATTTGAAAGTACCATTAAGCGTTTTGATCTATCCTTATAGATCTTGATGCTCAATGTTCAAGTAGCTTAATCCAGGTTTTCCATTGAAAACACTTTCCAAATAACCCTATATGCTTTCCAGAAATTCTACGTCATTTCTGATCATTAATATGTCAACAACATATACTCATCAGAAATTCTATAGTGCTCCCACTCACTTCTTTGGAAATACAAGTTTCTCATAAACTTTGTATACACCCAAAATCTTTGATCATCATCAAAGCATACATTCCAACTCCGAGATGCTCACTCCAGTCCTCAGAAGGATTGCTGGAGCTTTGCATACTTATTAGCATATTTCAGGATAGACAAAACCTTCCGGTTGTATCACATACAACCTTTCCTCAAGAATCGTCGAGGAAACAACGTTTTGACATCCTATCTGCAAGATTTCATAAATAATGCAGTAATTGCTAATATAATTCCAACAGACTCTTAGCATCACTACGAGTGAGAAAGTCTCATCGTAGTCAACTCCTTGAACTTGTCGAAAAACATCTTAACGACAAGTCGAGCTTTCTCAATGGTGACACTTACCATCATTGTCTGTCTTCCTTTCAAAATCCATATGTACCTAACAGCCTTACGACCATCAAGTAGTTCTTCCAAAGTCTACACTTTGTTTTCATACATGGATCCTCTCTCGGGTTTTATGGCCTTGAGCCATTTATCGGAATCCGGGCCCACCATCGCTTCTCCATAGCTCGTAGGTTCATTGTTGTCTAGCAACATGACTTCCAAGACAGGATTACGTACCACTCTGAAGTAGTACGCATCCTTGTCATCCCACGAGGTTTGGTAGTGACTCGATCCGAAGTTTCATGATCACTATCATAAGCTTCCACTTCAGTTGGTGTACGTGCCACAGGAACAACTTCCTGTGCCCTGCTACACACTTGTTGAAGTGACGGTTCAATAACCTCATCAAGTCTCCACCATCCTCCCACTCAACTTTTCGAGAGAAACCTTTCCTCGAAAAAGGACCCGATTCAAGAAACAATCCATATTGCTTTCGGATCTGAATTAGGAGGTATACCCAACTGTTTTGGGTGTCCTATGAAGATGCATTTATCCGCTTTGGGTTCGAGCTTATCAGCCTGAAATCTTTCCACATAAGCATCGCAGCCCCAAACTTCTAAGAAATGACAGCTTAGGTTTCTCTAAACCATAGTTCATACGGTGTCATCTCATCGGAATTACGTGGTGCCCTATTTAAAGTGAATGTGGTTGTCTCTAATGCCTAACCCATAAACTATCGTGGCAGTTCGATAAGAGACATCATGGTATGCATCATATCCAATAGGGTGCAACTATGATGTTCGGACACACCATCACACTATGGTGTTCCAGGCGGTATTAATTGTGAAACAATTTCCACAATGTCTTAATTGTGTGCCAAAACTCGTAACTCAGATACTCATCTCTATGATCATATCATAGACATTTTATCCTCTTGTCACAATGATCTTCTACTTCACTCTGAAATTACTTGAACCATTCAATAATTCAGACTTGTGTTTCATCAAGTAAATATTCTCAACATCTACTCGAATCATCTGTGAAGTAAGAACATAACGATATTCACTGCATGCCTCAGCACTCATTGGACTGCACACATCAAAATGTGTTGCTTCCAACAAGTTGCTATCTTGTTCCATCTTACTGAAAACGAGGCTTTTCAGTCATCTTGCCCATGTGGTATGATTTGCATGTCCTAAGTGATTCAAAATCAAGTGAGTCAAAACGGTCCATTTGCATGGAGTTTCTTCATGCATATACACCAATAGACATGGTTCGCATGTCTCAAACTTTTCAAAACGAGTGAGCCCAAAGATCCATCAATATGGAGCTTCTTCATGCGTTTTATACCGATATGACTTACGTGGCAGTGCCACAAGTAGGTGGTTCTATCATTACTATCTTTTGGCATGAACATGTGTATCACTACGATCGAGATTTAATAAACCATTCATTTTAGGTGTAAGACCATTGAAGGTATTATTCAAATAAACAGAGTAACCATTATTCTCCTTAAATGAATAATCGTATTGCGATAGACGTAATCCAATCATGTCTATGCTCAAGGCAAACACCAAATAACAATTATTTAGGTTTAACACCAATCTCTTTGGTAGAGGGAGCATGCGATGCTTGATCATATCAAGCTTGGAAAAACTTCCAACACATATCGTCAGCTCACCTTTAGCTAGTCTCCGTTTATTCCGTAGCCTTTTGTTTCGAGTTACTAACACTTAGCAACCGAACCGGTATCTTAATACCCTGGTGCTACTAGGAGTACTAGTAAAGTACACATCAACATAATGTATATCCAATATACTTCTATCGACCTTGCCAACCTTCTTATCTACCAAGTATCTAGGGTAATTCTGCTCTAGTGGTTGTTCCCCTTATTACAGAAGCACTTAGTCTTGGGTTTGGGTTTTACCTTGGGTTTCTTCACTAGAGTAGCAGCTGATTTGCCGTTTCATGAAGTATCCCTTCTTGCCCTTGCCCTTCTTGAAACTAGTGGTTTCACCAACCATCAACAATTGATGCTCCTTCTTGATTTCTACTTTCGCGGTGTCAAACATCGCGAATACCTCAAGGATCATCATATCTATCCCTGATATGTTATAGTTCATCACGAAGCTCTAACAGCTTGGTGGCAATGACTTTGGAGAACCATCACTGTCTTATCTGGAAGATCAACTCCCACTCGATTCAAATGATTGTTGTACTCAGACAATCTGAGCACAAGCTCAACAATTGAGCTTTTCTCCTTAGTTTGCAGGTTAAGAAAGTCATCGGAGGTCTTATACCTCTTGACATGGGCACGAGCCTGAAATCCCAATTCAGCCCTCAAAACATCTCATATGTTTCGCGATGTTTCAAAAACGTCTTTGGTGCCTCAACTCTAAACCGTTTAACTGAACTATCACGTAGTTATCAAAACGTGTATGTCAGATGTTCGCAACAACCACAGACAACGTTCAAGGTTCAGCACACTGAGCGGTGCATTAAGGACATAAGCCTTCTATGAAGCAATGAGGACAATCCTCAGTTTACGGACCTAGTCCGCATAATTGCTACTATCAACTTTCAACTAATTTTTCTCTAGGAACATATCTAAACAGTAGAACTATAGCGTGAGCTATGACATAATTTGCAAAAACCTATTGACTATGTTCAGGATAATTAAGTTCATCTTATGAACTCCCACTCAGATAGACATCCCTCTAGTCATCTAAGTGATTACATGATCCGAGTCAAACTAGGCCGTGTCCGATCATCACGTGAGACGGACTAGTCATCATCGGTGAACATCTTCATGTTGATCGTATCTTCTATACGACTCATGTTCGACCTTTCGGTCTCCGTGTTCCGAGGCCATGTCTGTACATGCTAGGCTCATCAAGTTAACCCTAAGGGTTTCGCGTGTGTAAATCTGTCTTACACCCGTTGTATGTGAACGTTAGAATCTAACACCCGATCATCACGTGGTGCTTCGAAACACGAACTGTCGCAACGGTGCACAGTTAGGGGAGAACACTTCTTGAAATTGTTGTAAGGGATCATCTTATTTACTACCGTCGTTCTAAGCAAATAAGATGTATAAACATGATAAACATCACATGCAATCAAATAGTGACATGATATGGCCATCATCACTTTGCTCCTTTTGATCTCCATCTTCGGGGCTCCATGATCATCATCGTCACCGGCATGACACCATGATCTCCATCATCATGATCTCCATCATCGTGTCTTCATGAAGTTGCCTCGCCAACTATTACTTCTACTACTATGGCTAACGGTTAGCAATAAAGTAAAGTAATTACATGACGTTTAAGTTGACATGCAGGTCACAAATAAATAAAGACAACTCCTATGGCTCCTGCCGGTTGTCATATTCATCGACATGCAAGTCGTGATTCCTATTACAAGAACATGATCAATCTCATACATCACATATATCATTCATCACATCCTTTTTGGCCATATCACATCACATAGCATACCCTGCAAAAACAAGTTAGACGTCCTCTAATTGTTGTTTGCATGTTTTACGTGGCTGCTATGGGTTTCTAGCAAGAACATTTCTTACCTACGCATGAACCACAACGTGATATGCCAATTGCTATTTACCCTTCATAAGGACCCTTTTCATCGAATCCGATCCGACTAAAGTGGGAGAGACAGACACCCGCCAGCCACCTTATGCAACTAGTGCATGTTTGTCGGTGGAACCGGTCTCACGTAAGCGTACGTGTAAGGTTGGTCCGGGCCGCTTCATCCCACGATGCCGCCGAATCAAGATAAGACTAGTAACGGCAAGCATATTGAACATTATCGACGCCCACAACTACTTTGTGTTCTACTCGTGCAAAGAATCTACGCAATAGACCTAGCTCATGATGCCACTGTTGGGGAACGTAGCAGAAATTCAAAATTTTCCTACGTAACACCAAGATCTATCTATGGAGAGACCAGCAACGAGTAGAAAGGGGAGTGCATCTACATACCCTTGTAGATCGCTAAGCGGAAGCGTTCAAGTGAACGGGGTTGATGGAGTCGTACTCGTCGTGATTCAGATCACCGATGATCCTAGTGCCGAACGGACGGCACCTCCGCGTTCAACACACGTACAGCTCGACGATGTCTCCCACGCCTTGATCCAGCAAGGAGAGAGGGAGAGGTTGAGGAAGACTCCATCCAGCAGCAGCACAACGGCGTGGTGGTGATGGAGGAGCGTGGCAATCCTGCAGGGCTTCACCAAGCACCTACGGGAGAGGAGGAGGTGTCACGGGAGGGAGGGAGGCGCCAAGGGCTCAGGTATGGATGCCCTGCCTCCCCTCCACTATATATAGGGGCAGGGGAGAGGGGGGAGGCGCAGCCTTGCCCCTTCCTCCAAGGAAGGGGTGCGGCTAAGAGGGGGGGAGGAGTCCATCCTCCCCAAGGCACCTCGGAGGTGCCTTCCCCCTTTAGGACTCTCCCCTTTTTCCTATATCTTGGCGCATGGGCCTCTAGGGGCTGGTGCCCTTGGCCCATGTAGGCCAAGGCGCACCCCCTACAGCCCATGTGGCCCCCCGGGGCAGGTGGCCCCACCCGGTGGGCCCCCCTGGGACCCTTCCGGTGGTCCCGGTACAATACCGATGACCCCGAAACTTGTCCCGATGGCCGAAACAGGACTTCCTATATATAAATCTTTACCTCCGGACCATTCCGGAACTCCTCGTGACGTCCGGGATCTCATCCGGGACTCCGAACAACATTCGGTAACCACATACAAGCTTCCTTTATAACCCTAGCGTCATCGAACCTTAAGTGTGTAGACCCTACGGGTTCGGGAGACATGCAGACATGACCGAGATGTTCTCCGGTCAATAACCAACAGCGGGATCTGGATACCCATGTTGGCTCCCACATGTTCCACGATGATCTCATCGGATGAACCACGATGTCAAGGACTCAATCAATCCCGTATACAATTCCCTTTGTCTAGCGGTATGGTACTTGCCCGAGATTCGATCGTCGGTATACCGATACCTTGTTCAATCTCGTTACCGGCAAGTCTCTTTACTCGTTCCGTAACACATCATCCCGTGATCAACCCCTTGGTCACATTGTGCACATTATGATGATGTCCTACCGAGTGGGCCCAGAGATACCTCTCTGTTTACACGGAGTGACAAAATCCCAATCTCGATTCGTGCCAACCCAACAGACACTTTCAGAGATACCCGTAGTGTACCTTTATAGCCACCCAGTTACGTTGTGACGTTTGGTACACCCAAAGCACTCCTACGGTATCCGGGAGTTGCACAATCTCATGGTCTAAGGAAATGATACTTGACATTAGAAAAGCTTTAGCATACGAACTACATGATCTTGTGCTAGGCTTAGGATTGGGTCTTGTCCATCACATCATTCTCCTAATGATGTGATCCCGTTATCAACGACATCTAATGTCCATGGTCAGGAAACCGTAACCATCTATTGATTAACGAGCTAGTCAACTAGAGGCTTACTAGGGACATGGTGTTGTCTATGTATCCACACATGTATCTGAGTTTCCTATCAATACAATTCTAGCATGGATAATAAACGATTATCATGAACAAGGAAATATAATAATAATCAATTTATTATTGCCTCTAGGGCATATTTCCAACACCGGAATCCTGGAGCCAAGACGGCTTCCTGGGCCAGGGTTTGTTGGCGAAGATGCTATTGAGGTTGATGAAGCCACCAGTGCGATATGCTTGATCGGCGGGACACACATGCGGAGGTCGCTGTGATTGTTGATGACAAAGGCCACATTCCGACGTAGATCGTGCATATAGGGTGGGCCGGTGGGTTGATGTCGACTTGGTCAGCCTCATCTGTGGTGAAGGTGAAAGAGCCTAAGGTGAGGCTATCCCTCGGCGGAAGACCGCCGGAGGCCAAATAAGATTCGATCTGAGACCAGTCTACAGCTGACGCAGCCCGTGCATGGTGCACCCGGTGCGTAGTCCTGTTAGTATCATCGATAGGGTACCTAGCATGGCTGGAAGTCTTAGATCTAAGGTCACACAAGGGTCGTCATTCATGGTGGTACATCTCGTGTGAGGGATTACAAATGGAGTATATGAAGTGCAACCGAGAGTCTGTTCTACCAGAGTAGATGATAATGAGAGCCTCCTACCTCTACCTTATATTATATACACGGTGGGGGTTAGGGTTTTACAAAGAGGGATATGCAATCTAGGCGGCCGCCAGCGTAGACTTGGGGGCCAAGATGATCGATGCCACCTATCTATTCCTTCGGGCTTCTACCTGTCGTTAGACACGTGGTGGACCTCCTGCCCCCTAGGAAGTTCTATTGTCGGGCTCCCTATAGATGAGCGACCTCAGTGTATTACACCGTCACTGGGATTATTTATTTATTTATGTGATGGTTGTAACTATTCTTTCTTAATCAACTGCTTGTTATTCCAATCTCCTATTATATCTGGTTTGTACTTTGCTAATCAAAAGTTCTGATTACTTTGCTAATCACACTTTAAAGTTTTCGCTTACTCATTATTACTTAATAACTATTCTAATTGTTTGAAGGACACTGTATCGTGGCGGCTCTCACCTTCGGGTGAGTTTTCCGTCAAATCCGCATACAAGGCTTTAGGCCACCTCCCCACTATCCCTTGGCTAGCTAACTTGTGGAAGGCCCCCATGCCCCTGAAGATAAAGATCTTTGTTTGGCAGCTTCGTAGAAATTGCCTCCCTTCGGGACCGAGGTGCTCAAGCCACAGGCCCCAGGTGATGGACTGCCCTTTATGCAGGGTCCCTGAGACTATGGCTCATATCATATTCTCATGCACGGCGGCTCGTGTCCTTTGGCAATTCGTCCGTGAGGCACTAGGGCCCGACTGGGAGGCCCTGAATCTCGCGGACTTCCTTCAGGCCAGGGCTACCATGTTAGGACAACACCGCCGCATATTCTAACTGATCTTTGCGGCCATTTGATTCTTTGGACGACAAGAAATAAAATGGTGATTGAGAGGGTGTTCCCGTGGCAGGCGTCTGACTCTTTGTTCAAATTCCTTGCTTTTCTGCAGCAATGGCACCCGCTTACTAGGCAGCATGATCGCGACCGTCTAGGCATCATGCTGGATGCGCTCGTGGATTCGACATGTCGGCTTTCATCATCTTAGCTTCGCTCGTCCCGATAGCCACTAGGTGGCCTTTTTTTTCTTTTGTCTTGTGTTTCTCTTTGGGCATTATTGTGTTGTTGCCCCAGCCGTCGCCTTTATGGCTTATCTGGATGTTGGTTGTATGGTTCTTTGCTTTTTCTACAAAGTGCCTATTTTGAGTAATTGTTTAAAGGAAAATAAACAAATTTCCCTGATGCTTAACATGCATAACGTGTCGGCGAACTACGGATCATCACTCCAATATTTGCATGTTGGCAATGAGTTCTAGGATTGACCACTTATTTTTTAGTTACACTAGCAAAAGAGCTCGTGCGTTGCAACGGGGTAAAAACATTATGCATTCGCCACATATCACAATTGCTCCGTCTCGTCATTGTCATTAACCCATTCATCTTTCTGCCTTTTGCAAGTCTCTTTCTGCCCTTTTTCAAGTTTTATTATGTACACGCCTTTGTGGTTTCCATTATCATATGGAGCAAATGCCAGTTAGAAAGGAGAGGCGAAGGTCAAGGTCTACTCTGAGTGCCATCTTAATATCTGGAGCCTCGATTTTTCTTACTTTCCTTGTCAGCAAAATTAATGATATTGATTTGCTTGTATCTAGGTTATATACCCAAGACAGTGTATCTAAATTAGGATCATCCTCTAATAATTGTGCATGTGCTTTTACAAATACACATAATTCCAAACAATTGTCGATATCAACAACATAAATCACTCACTTGAAATTAAGGATGATGAGTTTGACAACAATCGTCACCTAAATGCACCTCGTGGAGCTAGTATCCACATCCCTTGGTAGTAATCATTATAGCTGCAATAGAAGGCTCTGATGTTGCATCGAATATATTTGGGTGAGATCATGCACATGAAATTTTTTGATACCATCAATGGTGAAGGGTAAGAAAGATGTAGGTTACCAAAAAATATATTTAACTTGAAAAATAGTACTTCCTTTATAAAGAAATATAAGAGCGTCTATATTTTTTTTATAGAGGGAATACATGTCAAATAATATACGGTCCGGTAGAAAGCAGCTACCTAGCTTTCGCGACATCCGTTACTACAGGTGCATGGTCAACAGGCAAAGGCACGTACATTATCTTGAGCTCTGAGTCGTCGAAGATATGTCAAGAGGCCGGTTCAACGGAGATGACTGCGCCGGTCTCCGAGCGAGAGAGCTGCTTCTCCTATAGCGGGAGATTGCCTGTAAATAAAGCGAAGGCCACTCCATGTCTTGTCAAGAAAAAAAATCGTTTTTCAACTTATATGTAGTATGGTGGGTAATTTATAAGAATTTTAGGGGTTAATCTAATGATAGACGACCAGAAGCAATAAGTGCTTTATTATTAGGGAAAGATTAATTACCACTTCCAAGATCTCCCCTCGATTCAAATAGTTCAGTCAGTGAAACTAGGAAAAAGAAGCACATCGATGGCTCAGATAGATAATCTGAGCAGCCGTCCTAGCAGATTACTCGTTCCCCCTAGATACAATGTCACGACGCACAAACACCTTTGCTATCTCCTTCGTTTACAATTGTCTTACCAGATTACTACTGGTTCACCCACCGATCAGGCATACAAGTATTATGCACTCCAAGGCTCCGAGCCATGGTCCTCCAGAGTAGGCAGTACAACGGCACATGCAACAACAACAAACCTCCAGCTGCAGGCTAGGAACGATGTGAGAAAAGCCAGCGGTACCTTGCTTGTACTGTTACCGCTTTCCAGTTCCCCCACAACTGAATGCCTCCAATCGGTGACCACGGAAACTGTAGCTTAAATTCGACAAGTCACAAGTCACCAGCCAATGCCAATCAAGGACCGAATCAATTACTCACCAGTTATACTAGATGGAAATTATAAAACGTTGAATCCAATCCGATCTAACATCTGTGTGATCAATAGAAACGTGAAATGTAAGATGCTGAGTCCGAGGTCAACCGACAGAATTTAACAAACTCGGTCTGGAGAAAATTTTACCTTTTTTATGGACGTTGCTGGTTGTGGCGTGCTTTGCCGCACTTCGTTGGCACACTGCTAGACTGTCACTTTCTCATGAATCTGGCTTGCTCAGCAATAATCTTATCGAAGTCTGTCATATATATCTACTCCCTTTGTAAAAAAAAATACTTGTTAAAAAAACGGATATAAATGAATGTGTCTATACGTAGTACTTGTCGGAGAAATGGATGTAACTTCGGAAGGAGGGACTATGTCGCTGGCCAAGCGATTTTTTTTGGTTTTGAAAAGGTATTGTCTGGTTTCTTGTTTTATTTTTTTCGTGTTCTCACTGGTTTTAATTAATAGTTTTTCTTTTGGTTTTTTCTGCATTTTTTCATGATTGTTTTTTGTTTTCCTTCAATTTTAATTATTTCATTTTAGTTTTTCCTTTCTTTTCTCTGTTTCACCGGTTTTAATAGTTTTCTTTTGGTTTTTCAATTTTTTTCCATTTATTCTTCTTTTATTATTTTATTATTATTATTTTCACTTGTTAATTCATGGATATTTATTCAAATTAGTGACCATTTAGAGAAAAAACTATGAAAATTTGTGTACAATTCATCAAAAAAAAGTAATTCATCGGTATTTATAGTTCACAAAAAAATTTAAGATCTGAGACATTTTTAAATTAAGAACCTTTTCAAATATGCGAACATTTTTTTAAATGGACAAATATTTTTTAAATCTACGGACATTTTTCTAAAATTCTAGTTTTAAATACATGAACTTCTTTTGATTTAAGGAACTTAGCAATGGAGTCAGCGAAAAAAAGGCTAAGCGAGCAATCGGAGCAGGGAGCCGAGCTGAGCGAGTAAGAGCTTCATGGGCCAGCCCGTGTGAGTGTTATAGCAACAATTCCATGGTTTCAACATGGAACAAGAGCTCCCAAGGGGCTCACACAACCACCACGGGTTGAACTGAGGGGCGAAACGTGTAAGGACTCCACAACCACGCATCAAAAAATTCCACTCTTGTCTTAGAAAAAATATCATCTTCAACAAAAGCCCAACACAATACACAAATCAAAAAAAAAAATACCCCGTAACATATTTAAAACTCAAGCCAACAGAGATAAAACCAAAACAAACAACCGGGACAAGAAAAAAATATATTAATCCCACGAGTGAAGAAAGGCGCGATGAAGCGCATTGGCATCTAGTACGGATATACGTGCCCTGTCAAACAAAGGGCTGACTGTCGCCTGGCATTTTTTAGTTCAATCAAATCTTCTCACTACCAGATCTATCCAACAAACCATAATGTTCTCTTCCTCTTGCAGCGCTGACCATCGACCCACTCTCTAACGCCGACTGAACCGCTAGCTCCTGCCACCAGCTTGCTAGTGCGCGGGGCATCGTCTTCGTCGTGTCGCTGCCTCACCCAGCCTCCCTTCTAAACCTGACTATCCTCCACGTTGGCGACCACCCCCATCCCCCACACCCGAATCAATCAATTCTCCACCTACGAGGCTACGATCCGTCTCCAGCCACGTCATCGTCGGCTCCGGCTCATTCCTCCATGGCATTCCCGTCTTCGCCTCTAGGCAACATTTTGCTTGAATTCGACTAAACACGCAGAAATTGGCGTACTGTCTTTTTTTGAGAAACTTCTAATCTATTTATCGTCAATCATGGTCGTACAAAGAACACCAGAGGTAACAAAAATTACAACCAGGTCTGTGGACCACCTAGCGACGACTACAAGAACTTGAGTGAGCCGAAGGCGTGCCATCGTCATCACCCCTCCCTCTCTAGAGCCAGGAAAACTTTGTTGTAGTAGATAGTCGGGAAGTCATCATACTAAGGTCCCATATGACCAATGCACCATAGCAGCAATCATTGCGGATGAAGAAAGTTGTAGATCAAAAGGATCAAACCTGTAGACACCCAAACAAATACAAAGGAAGACTGCATAAAAACAGATCCACTAAAGACCAGCACCGACCGAATCCTGCGAGATCTGACGAAAAAATTATTCCTATGGAGGGAGATCACCGCCGCCACACATCCCCAGCCAAGACTCTGAACCTAACAAGAATGAGAATGTGGTCCCTCCCACCGGTGCGCGGGGGGGGGGGGGAGGGTCCTTCTCATCTCCATGGCCTTTAGGGGCGAAGATTTGTCTGGCTCAATAAGGGTAGGATGTGGCGCCCTGACTTAATCGTGCACTAATCATACACGCAAATGTGCATGATCAATTTCAAAGACTCACGGGAAGATACCATAACACAACTCTAGACACAAAATTAAAGTCATACACGCTTTATATTACAAGCCAGGGCCTCGAGGGCTTGAATACATAAGAGTCAGCGGAAGCAACAATATCTAAGTACAGACATAACTAACAAGTCTGCCTTAAGAAGGCTAGCAAAACAACATCGTCTGATCAAAAAGGCAAAGACCTTCCTAGAAGCCTCCTGACTACTCCTGGTCGTCGGCAGTCTCCATGTAGTAGTAAGCTCCGTCGGGGTAGTAGTAGTCGGCTAGATCAGCTGGCTCCTGGACTCCATCATCTGATCGCAGCAATCAGGTATAGGGGAGAAGAGATAGCAAAACTATCGTGAGTACTCATCCAAAGTACTCGCAAGATTTACATCAGATCTATACTAAGTAGGCTATATCTTTGGACTAGACTGCAGAAATGCCAAAAGAGAAAGGAAGGCCTAGCCTATGGAAGACTGCCATCTTGAAGCATCTTGCAGCATTAAAAGAGTGCAGATTAGCATATTATAATGTAACCAGTATATTGTAGTAACGCCCAGAGATCCTTTCTCGACTCCCTGCGAGAAAGCAATCCCGGAGCCAGCATATCCATTTAGTTTCTCCAGTATCCAGTTCTAGTTGTATAGATCGGGATACAACTATGAGCATCCGTTCTCGTGGACACTTCCCTGCAGGGGTGGACCAACTTACCCAATGCGCTCGATTAGCTTTGGCCGGACACACTTTTCCGGGTCATGCCCGACCTCGGCTGATTAACACACCGTACTCCTACCTGAAGGAAATATGCCCTAGAGGCAATAATAAAGTTGTTATTTTATATTTCCTTATTATGATAAAGGTTTATTATTCATGCTAGAATTGTATTGATTGAAAACTTAAATGCATGTGTGAATACATAAACAAATACCGTGTCCCTAGTAAGCCTCTACTAAACTAGCTCGTTGATCAAAGATGGTTAAGGTTTCCTAACCATGGACATAAGTTGCCATTTGATAGCGGGATCACATCATTAGGAGAATGATGTGATGGACAAGACCCACCCATTAGCTTAGCATAACGATCGTTTAGTGCTATTGCTTTCTTCATATCAAATACATATTCCTCCGAATATGAGAATATGCAACTCCCGGATACAAGAGGAATGCCTTATGTGCTATCAAACGTCACAACGTAACTAGGTGATCATAAATGTGCTCTACAGGTATCTCCAAAGGTGTTTGAGTTGGCATAGATCAAGATTAAGATTTTTCACTCCGAGTATCGGAGGGGTATCTCTGGGCCCTCTCGGTAATACACATCATAAAGCTTGCAAGCAAATGACTAAGGAGTTGGTCACAAGATGATGTATTACAGAACAAGTAAAGAGACTTTCCGGTAACGAGATTGAACTAGGTATGAAGATACGGGCGATCGAATCTCGGGCAAGTAACATACCGATGGACAAAGGGAATTACATATGTTGTCATAACGGTTCGATCGATAAAGATCTTCGTAGAATATGTAGGAGCCAATATGGGCATCCATGTTCCGCTATTGGTTATTGACCGAAGAGGTTTCTCGGTCATGTCTACATAATTCTCGAACCCGTAGGGTCCACACGCTTAACATTCGTTGACGATATAGTGTTATATGAGTTATATGTTTTGGTGACCGAATGTTATTCCGAGTCCCTGATGAAATCAAGGACATGACGAGGAGTCTCAAAATGGTCGAGAGGTAAAGATTGATATATAGGACGATGGTATTTGGATACCGGAAGTGTTTCAGGATGTACCGAGAAGGAATCGGGTCACCGGAAGGGGTTCCAGGCACCCCCCCCGGCAAGATATGGGCATTATGAGCCAAAGGAGGGGACAAACCATCCCACAAGGGGGCTGGTGCACCCCCTCCCTTGTTTGGCAAGCTCTAGGGAAGGAAAAGGGGGAGGGCTAGCCCCTCCCTCCTTTCCATCTCATGGGAGAAAGGAAAGGGGGGCGCCACTCTCCCGTGCCTTTCTCCGCACTCCAAATAAAGAAAGGGGGCGTGGCTTGGGAGGGACCCCAAGTAGGATTCCTCCTACTCGGGCGCCTCCTTTGGCTGCTCCGCTCTCTCTCCCACCTATATATATGTGGGAGGGGGCGCCTAGCATAGTACAGACAATTGCCTAGCCGTGTGCCGCGCCCCCCCTCCACTGTGTACACCCCCGGTCATATTTTTGTAGTGCTTACGCAAAGCCCCGCGGAGATCACTTCACCATCACCGTCACCACGCCGTCGTGCTGCCGGAACTCATCTACTACCTCGCTATCTTGCTGGATCAATAAGGTGGAGGACGTCACTGAGCTGAACGTGTGCAGAACGCGGAGGTGTCGTACGTTTGGTACATGATCGGTTGAAGCGCAAAGAAGTTCGACTACATCAACCGCGTTGTTAAACGCTTCCGCTTACGGTCTACAAGGGTACGTAGACATACTCCCCCCCTCGTTTCTATGCATCTTCATGGATAGATTATTGCGTGTGTGTAGAAATTGTTTTGTTTTCCATGCAACGATTCCCAACAGTGGCATTCAAGCCAGGTCTATGCGTAGATGATATGGACGAGTAGAACACAAAGAGTTGTGGGCGGTGAGAGTCATACTGCTTAACATAAACGTCTTATTTTGATTCGACGGTATTGTTGGATGAAGCGGCCCGGACCAACCTTACATGTCCACGCACATGAGACCGGCTCCACCGACTGACATGCAACTAGTCTTGCATAAAGGTGGCTGGCGGGTGTCTTTTTCTCCTACTTTAGTTGAATCAAATTTGACTATGTCCGGTCCTTGAAGAAGGTTAAAACAGCAAACTTGATGAATCACCGTTGTGGTTTTTGTCATAGGTAAGAACGGTTCTTGCTAGAAACCCGTAGCAGCCACGAAAAACTTACAACAACAAAGTAGAGGACGTCTAACTTGTTTTTGCAGGGTACGTTGTGATGTGATATGGTCAAGACATGATGTGATATACGTTATTGTATGAGATTATCATGTTTTGTAAGATATCAGGCAACCGGCTGGAGCCTTATGGTTGTCTATTTATTGTATGAAATGCAAACGCCATGTAATTGCTTTACCTTATCGCTATGAGTTAGCAATAGTTGTGGAAGCAATAGTTGGCGAGACGACCACGACTCAAAGATGGAGATCAAGGTGTCGGGCCGGTGACGATGGAGATCATGACGATGCTTCGGAGATGGAGATCAAAATCACAAGATGATGATGGCCATATCATGTCACATATTTTGAATGCATGTGATGTTTATCTTATATGCATCTTATTTTGCTTAGAACGACGGTAGCATTATAAGATGATTCCTTCACTAAATTTCAAGGTAAAAGTGTTCTCTCTCAGTATGCACCATTGCTACAGTTCATCATTTTGAGACACCATGTGATGATTGGGCGTGATAGACTCTGCGTTGAGATACAACGGGTGTAAGACAGTTTTACACACTTCGAATACTTGCTTTAAACTTGACGAGCCTAGCATGTACAAACATGGCCTCGGAACACTGGAGATTGAAAGGTCGAATGTGAACCATATAGTAGATACGATCAACATAGTGATGTTCACCATTGATGATACCCCATCTCGCGTGATGATCGGACATGGGTTAATTGATTTGGATCACGTATCACTTAAATAACTTGAAGGATCTCAATTTAAGTGGGAGTTCATTAGTAATTTGATTAATTGAACTTAATTTATCATGTACTTAGTCTTATAGTTTTTGCATATCTATGTTGTAGATCAATAGCTCACGATTTAGCTCCCCTATTTTTGATATGTTCCTAGAGAAAACTTAGTTGAAAGATGATAGTAGCAATGATGCGGACTGGATCCATGATCTGAGGATTATCCTCATTGCTGCACAGAAGAATTATGTCCTTGATGCACCGCTAGGTGACAGACCTATTGCAAGAGCAGATGCAGACGTTATGAATGTTTGGCTAGCTCGAAATGATGACTACTTGATATTAGTGCGCCATGCTTTACGGCTTAGAACCGGGACTTCAAAAATGGTTTGAATGCCACGGAGCATATGAGATGTTCCAAGAGCTAAAATTGTTATTTCAGACGCATGCCCGTGTCGGGAGGTATGAGACCTCTGACAAGTACTTTGCCTACAAGATGGAGGAGAATAGCTCAGCCACTGAGCACGTGTTCAGAATGTCTGGATACTACAATCACTTGAATCAAGTGGGAGTTAATCTTCCAGATAAGATAGTGATTGACAAAGTTCTCTAGTCGCTATCACCAAGCTACTAGAACTTAGTGATGAACTATAATATGCAAGGGATGATGAAAACAATCCTCGAGCTCTTCACGATGCTGAAATTGGCGAAGGTAGAAATCAAGAAAGAGCATCAAGTGTTGATGGTTAAACAAGACCACTAGTTTCAAGAAAAAGGGCAAGGGGAAGAAAGGAACTTCAAGAAGAATGGCAAGCAAGTTGCCACTCCCGTGAAGAAGCCAAAAGCTGGACCCAAACCCGAAACTGAGTGCTTCTACTGCAAGGGAAATGGTCACTGGAAGCGGAACTACCCTAAATACTTGGCAAATAACAAGGATGGCAGAGTTAACAAAGGTATATTTGATACACATGTTATTGATGTGTACCTTACTAGTATTCATAGTAGCCCATGTGTATTTGATAGTAGTTCAGTTGTTAAGATTAGTAACTCGAAACAGGAGGTGCAGAATAAACAAAGACTAATTAAGGGCGAGGTGATGATGTATGTTGGAAGTGATTCCAAGGTTGATACGATCACCATCGCACACTCCCTCTACCCGCGGGATTAGTGTTGAACCTAAATAAATGTTATTTGGTGTTTGCATTGAGCATGAATATGACTGGATCATGTTTATTGCAATACAGTTATTCATTTAATTCAAAGAATAATTGTTATTCTATTTACATTAATAAAACCTTCTATGGTCATACACCCAATGTGAATATGGTTTATTGAATCTCGATCGTAGTGATACACATATTCATAATATTGATGCCAAAAGATGCAAAGTTGATAATGATAGTGCACCATACTTGTGGCACTGCCGTTTAGGTCACATTGGTGTAAAGCACATGAAGAAACTCTATATGGATGGACTTTGGAATCACTTGATTATGAATCATTTGATACTTGCGAACCATGTCTCATGGGCAGGATGACTAAAACCCCGTTCTTCAGAACAATGGAGCGAGCTAATAACTTATTAGAAATAATACACACCGATGTATGCGGTCTGATGAGTGTTGAAGCACGCGGCAGGTATTGTTATTTTCTGACCTTTACAGATGATTTGAGTAGGTATGGGTATATCTACTTAATGAAACACAAGTGTGAATATTTGAAAATTTCAAAGAATTTCATAGTGAAGTGGAGAATCATCATAACAAGAAAATAAAAGTTTCTACGATCTGCGCGGAGGCGAATATTTGAGTTACGAGTTTGGCCTTCATTTAAAACAATGTGGAATAGTTTCACAGATCACGCCACCTGGAACACCACAGCGTAATGGTGCGTCCGAACGTCGTAACTATACTTTATTAGATATGGTGCAATCTATGATGTCTCTTACTAATTTACCACTATCATTTTGGGGTTATGCATTAGAGACAACCGCATTCACGTTAAATAGGGCACTGTCTAAATCCGTTGAGATGACACCGTATGAATTGTGGTTTGGCAAGAAACCTAAGCTATCGTTTCTTAAAGTTTTGGGTTGCGACACTTATGTCAAAAAGGCTTCATCCTGATAAGTTCGAACCCAAATCGGAGAAGTGTGTCTTCATAGGATACCCTAAGGAAACAATTGGGTATACCTTCTATGCCATATCCGAAGGCAAGATCTTTGTTGCCAAAAATGGATCCTTTCTAGAGAAGGAGTTTCTCTCGAAATAAGTGAGGGGAGGAAAGTAGAAATTGATGAGGTAATTGTACCTTCTCTCGAATTGTAAAGTAGTACATTAGAGAAATCCATTCCCGTGATGCCTACACCAACTAGAGAGGAAGCTAATGATGATTGATGTTGGCTTGAACTACGTCGGTATTTCCCCAAAGAGGAAGGAATGATGCAACATAGCAATGGTAGGTATTTCCCTCAGTGATGAGACCAAGGTTATCAAACCAGTAGGAGAACCACGCAACACCACGTAAACAGCTCCTGCACACAAAGAACAAATACTTGTAACCCGACGTAAGAGAGGGGTAGTCAATCCCTCACGGGTAAAAAGATAGGTAAAATTGTAGTAGTTTGGATAAATAGATCTTGCGGGAATGCGAGATAAAGTAAATAAATAAAAATTGCAGCAAGATATTTTTGGATTTTTGGATTAATAGATCTGAAAATAAAAGCGAATAGAATTAGATCTCAAAGGAAAATATAATAAAGAAGAGACCCGGGGGCCGTAGATTTCACTAGTGGCTTCTCTCGAGAAAAATAGCATACAGTGGGTAAACAAATTAGTGTTGGGCAATTGATAGAACTTCAAATAATCATGATGATATCCAGGTAATGATCATTACATAGGCATCACATCCAAGATTAGTAGACCGACTCCTGCCTGCATCTACTACTATTACTCCACACATCGACCGCTATCCAGCATGCATCTAGTGTATTAAGTTCATGGAGAAATGGAGTAATGCAATAAGAATGATGACATGATGTAGACAAGATCTATTTATGTAGAAATAGACCCCATCTTGTTATCCTTAATAGCAACGATACATATGTGTCGGTTCCCCTTCTGTCACTGGGATCAAGCACCATAAGATTGAACCCATCACAAAGCACCTCTTCCCATGGCAAGAAAAGTCGATCTAGTTGGCCTAACCAAACCAAAGATTCAAAGGAGAAATACAAGGTTAAAATTAATCATGCATATAAGAGATCAAAAGACTCAAATAACTTTCATAGATAAAAACATAGATCTGATCATAAACTCAAAGTTCATCGGATCCCAACAAACACACCGCAAAAGAGTTACATCAAATAGATCTCTAAGAGACCATTGTATTGAGAACCAAGAGAGAGAGAGAGAGAGAGAGAGAGAGGAAGCCATCTAGCTGCTAACTACGGACACGTAGGTCTACAATGAACTACTCACGCATCATCGGAGAGGCACCAATGAGGATGATGAACCCCTCCGTGATGGTGTCTAGATTGGATCTGGGTGGTTCTGGAACTTGCGGCGACTGGAATTGATTTTCTTCGACTCCCCTAGGGTATCTGGAATATTGGGGTAATTATAGAGCAAAGAGGTGGTGCGGGAGGCCACCGAGGTGGGCACAACCCATCAGGGCGTGCCCGGGCCTCCAGGCGCGTCCTTGTGTCTTGTACTCACCTCGGACCCCCTCTTCAGTACTTCTTTGGCCCACTGGATGTCTTCTGGTCCAAAAAAATCCACAAAAAGTTTCGCTGAGTTTGGACTCCGTTTGATATTGATTTCCTGTGATGTAAAAAACAAGCAGAAAACATCAACTGACACTGGGCACTATGTCAATAGGTTAGTCCCAAAAATGATATAAAGTTGCTATAAAATGATTGTAAAACATCCAAGAATGATAATATAATAGCATGGAACAATCAAATATTATACATACGTTGGAGACGAATCAATGATGATCATGAAACTTCAGATCAAGTTACTACTGGACCTCATAGGTCGAACATAACACGTTCTGCACCGGAGTGGTACGGTAATCCTGTCCTGGAAGTCATGTTACTAGACCATGGCGAACTTACGAACTACGTAGAAGCTATGATCACTACAAAAAAGACACATCCGTGACATTTGGGCCGAACAATTTTTTTTTGTCATACATATGACACTTCTATGACGATAATTGTGACAAAACCCGGAATCATCATAGATGTGGTGGGCTCCACTTCTATGACAAAAAATCATGACAGAAAATGGGATTTTCATCCTGCGCGGGCCGGAGACGCAGTTGCATGACATTCTTTGGGCCGTCCATGATGGAAAAAACCGTGGTAGAAGCGAGGGGGAGGAAAATTTCAGGGAGTTGCCGGTTACGGTGGGAGAGCGATGCACGTTTCTCTCGTACATGTACGCGCTGTGTGCGCGGCGTTGGATCTAACTGAACCCGAGCGAGGCATTGGGCTCTAACTGAACCCGAGCGATTGCACTGCAGGCTACGCGTTACTGAACCCGAGCGATCGATCGATGGCTGTTAACTGAACCCGATGGAGCGATTCCTTC